>NW_020697860.1:0-4721 GCF_002925995.2 Terrapene triunguis | reverse complement strand
GCAAGTTTATGGTAAATATTTTCTAGTTTTGGAAAAAGATTTCTGATATTGAAAACTTTTCCCCCAAAACCTGAAAAAATATACAATTTTTTTTTCCATCTCCAGGATTTCAGAAAAAACAAAACCAAAAACAACTTCCCGCACCGACAAACAAAAACCCATTGAAAAATGAATTCAAACTAATTTTTTTCCACAACAAAATTATTTTCAGTGACAAGCAATTTTTCTTCAAAATGCTGTGTATTGACAGGAACAGATTTCTGAGCATCTCCGCTCATTATGAATTATCCTCCAAGTTGTAACTAGTATCCCAATTGGACAGATGACAAACTGAGGAATGGAGCACTGAAGGGACTGAACAAAGCCAGAGGAATAGTTGGGATCAGATCTGAGAACACCTTGGACCTTAGCTTTTAAATAATAATTAATTAATTAATTATCTGATAGTTGCACCTGATATGAGAGGCCCATTTTATTAGGTAAGACACAGTCTCTGCCCCAAGGAGCCTACAGTAGAAAAGACAGAAAAAGGGTGGGAGGGGAAAGACAGCCCTAGGGAATGATTTTCCCAAGGTAACACAGCAGGTCAGCGGCAGGGCTAGGAATTGATGCCAGATGTCTGGAGTACAGTCCTGTGTGCCCTTAGTGTTCACCTCACAGTCTTTCCTCTAGACCCTGCTGCCTCATTGTAATTGTGATTATTTTAGTTTTTGAAAACTCTTCAGGGAAGTAGAGGGGAAGAGAAATAAATTGTTGCCTCTGGGCTGTTGAGGGCTCCAGGGAGTGACTCCCACAAGCTCTTAGAAAACACACATGGATAAATCACCTTCCCGCAGCACCAAAGTTTTTGACACACAGCTCATCTGCAGACAGCACAGATCTCAGTGTATTTCCAGCAGCTCAGCCTCAGTGTGGTGGGGGAACGGCCTCTCAAAATACAGTTATGGGGCATTAGATAGAGAGATAGATCGATAGAGGGGTGTGTATGGGGGTATAGAGAGAGGGGTAACCAATTGTAGTCAGTAGCTGGAGGAGAAAAGACATCTCAGTCTGGGAGGATTCCACACAGACCGGCACCGTAAGTTTACTCTTGCAATGAAATATATGTGGGGGTGACAGAGAGGCACTTTAAGGATGAAAGTGTAAGTGACAATAGATTTTTTTTTTCATAGTTTCACTCTCAGCTCAATTTGAGCATGGGAAACTGAGGCAGTCCAAAGCATTTACCTTAGGAAAAAGAGGGCAGAATATTCGTGCCACAGTTTCCTTCTATTGGGAGTCGCGAATTGATCAAATTGACACACATATTTTTTAGAATGGATCGAGGGTTTACATTAGAGTTGTCCAAAATTGTGACCAACACTACCAGCTCGTTGTTACTTTTCTCTCTGTATACATTAGTTTGTTGTTACTGCTGTCTGTCTGTCTGTTTTTACTTTTCTCTCTCTAGTAGTTTGTTTTTACTTCTCAATCTACCTGTTAGTTTCGGTTAGTTCTGTGTTTCTCTGTCTCTTTATCTGTTTTTTTCTTACTTGTGTCTCTCTGTTGGTTTGTTGTTACATCTATCTATCTATCTATCTATCTATCTAATCAGTTTGTGTCTAGTTCTCAGTTTATTGTTTCTTCTGTCTGTTAGATTGCTAAAAGGGCAGTGGAGTCAAGTGGGTTAGAGTAGTGGTAACTAGGAGCCAGAACTCCTGGGTTTTATCCCCAGCTCTTGAAAGGGAGTGGGGTCAAGTGGATAAAAGTAGCAGAGACTGAGAGCTAGGAACCCTGAATTTTATGTGTGGCTCTGGGAGAATGTTCAGTCCATTGTGTAAAGGAGAGAAGCTAGAACTGGGGGGTTCTATTTCTGTCTCTTATAAGGACTCTGGGACAGGCACATCTCATAACTTGAAGCTGAGTGTTAAGGGCACTAGGCTGGCCTGTGACAGACTCAGGTTCAATCCCTCCCTCTGACGAAAAAGGATTTGAATTCCCAGTTTATAGGAGAGTGTCTGAGCCGCTAGGCTACGGGCTGTTCTGAAATGATACTGTCTCCTATTGAAGCTGCTCCACTTTGTATCAATAATTAAATAGTCATTGGAGCAGGGACTTGAACTTGGCTCTTCCAGACACCAGGTGAGTGCCCCAAGTAAAGGGGGGGAAAAAAGATGTATTTCATAGAGCTGGAAGAGATGCTGAAAGGTCATTGAGTCCAGCCCCCTGCCTTCACCAGCAAGACCAAATACTGATTTTTACCCCAATCCCTAAGTGGCCCCCTCAAGGATTGAACTCACAACCGTGCATTTAGCAAGCTAACATGCAAACCACTGAGCTATTCCTCCTTCCTATAACTCAATAGAGAATCACTCTTACTCAGATTCGTTAGCCCAATGACTCTCCATTGTGACTCTCAGCAGGAGAGTCACTGGGACAGAGACTGAGATGCAGTCTGATGTAGTAGTTAGAGTAGGGGACTGGGAGTCATGACACCTCACTTGTGTTCCCAGCTCTGGGAGGGAGTTGAGTCCAGTGGGTAGAGCCAGAACTCCTGGCCTCTATTTCCAGCTTCAGGAGGGGTATTGGATTTAGTGGGTTAGAGTAGGGGGTAAACTGGGAGTCAGGAATTCTGGGTTCTCTTCCAAGCTCTGGGAGGGAGTTTAGTTGAGTGGTTAGAGAAGCAGGAAGGGAACCGGAACATCTGTCTCTCACAGCGCACATGGAAATCTGGCTAGAATGGGGGACGGGGTATCAGGACCCCTGAGCTCTATTCATGACGTGAGTTTACTGTGCAATTATGGCTGTGTTTGGTCACCTCCATGCAAGATGCTACTCCCATTTAGAGCAGGTTAAATGGGAAGTAATTCCATGGCATGCAGTGAAATTACCCCACATTCGCAGCAATGCCCCTGACAGCAGAATCTGGCCAGCCAGACCCCCGATTCTCCTCAGTAAACTGACGATAGTAACATTTATACACCAGAGTTCACCCACCTCTGGGTGACAGGTATTCAAATACCTCAAAAGCAATTGTCCCTAATTCTCCTCTCCATCACCCTGGTGTAAATTAGGAGTAACTGCACTGGAGTCCATTGAGATGATTCTATTTTCTCTCACCACAGTGTAAATCAGGAGTAACTCCATTGGAGTCAGTGGGACTGTTTCCCCCATCTTCATTCCCATTTTACACCAATATGCACAAGCTAAGGGTCTGACTCAAGGAAATTAAGGTGGTTTTCACAAAAGGAGAGTTATTTTACTGATCTAATCCTGGCCTTTGCTTTGTCCCTTCCTCTGCAACCATCACATGATGTCCTGAGAAAGAAAATGTCCAACTGAACCACCGTGACCGAGTTCCTTCTTCTGGGATTCTCTGACATTTGGAAGATGCAGATTTTGCACTTTGTGGGGTTTCTAGTGATTTACCTGGCAGCTCTGATGGGGAATCTTCTTATTTTCATGGCCATAGGCTTCAACCACCAACTTCACACCCCCATGTACTTTTTCCTGATGAATCTGTCCATCATAGACCTTTGCTCCATCTCTGTCATCATCCCCAAATCCATGGCCAACTCCCTCATGAACACCAGGTTCATTTCCTATGCTGGATGTGTTGGCCAAGTCTTTTTCCTCATTTTCTTGCTGGGAGTGGATTTGTCCCTTCTCACCGTCATGGCGTACGACCGATATGTCGCCATCTGCCAACCACTGCACTATGAGACAATAATGAACAGCAGAACTTGTGTCCAAATGGCAGCTGGTGCCTGGATCAGTGGGATTCTCTACTCTGTGCTACACACTGGCAACACATTTGCATTGACCTTCTGTGGAGGCAACATGGTGGATCAGTTCTTCTGTGAGATCCCCCATCTACTCAAGGTCGCCTGCTCTGACTCATATCTCAGTGAAGCTGGGGTTCTTGCATTTAGTGCGTGTTTAGTCTTAGGCAGCTTTGTTTTTATCATTGTGTCCTATGTTCATATCTTCAAATCAGTGCTCAGAATCCCCTCTGAGCAGGGCCAGCATAAAGCCTTCTCCACCTGCCTTCCTCACCTAACTGTGATCTCCTTGTTTGTTTGCACTGGCATCTTTGCCTACCTGAAACCCACCTCCAGCTCCCCATCTCCTCTGGATCTTGTGGTGGCTGTTCTCTATTCCGTATTGCCACCTATCATTAATCCAATTATCTACAGCATGAGGATCAAGGAGATGAAAGCTGCCCTGCGGAGACTGACTGGGTGTAGGTAATTCACCAAGAATTAATTTTCTGTCCTTCTCTTATTAAAGTTTGCTTACATATTATCTGTTCATTAATGTCAGTTATTTCCATGACCACACAGCTTGCACACGAACAGGTCTGATCTTGATCTCAGTTGCATCAATGAAAATCCAGATTAACTCCACTGATGTCACTGCTACTGGGGTGATTTACACCAGTAGAAAATCTGGTCCACTTGTGGAGTTAAATGGGTGTAAATTGTGTGTGCAAGAATCAGTCTTTCATTGTGTGCCAAAACAATATTGTGACGGGCTGGATCACAGAAACCTGCTTGGGAACTGCCAACTGATGTGCATAGACTACTTCTTCCCCTGCTTTCCCTGCCAGGCTGGGACCCCAGCACCCTGTCTTGCTGAGCCAGACACACCCATCTGCTCCAACACAGACCCAGGGTCTGAATTACTTGCCCCAAAGCTGCAGACTTAACTGCAGGCTTTAACACTCAGATGCCCAACTCCCA
>NW_020697859.1:0-3600 GCF_002925995.2 Terrapene triunguis | reverse complement strand
AGGTCTCTCTGTTGTGTTGATCACTGATGTGTGAAGTCAAATTGAATCTTTTCCTGCAGTCAAGCTATTCCTAGGGTCTCTCACCTTTGTGGATTTTCTGATGTTTGGTGAGCTCTGAGTTCTTATTGAAGCTTTCCCCACAATCAAGGCATTTATAAGGTCTCTCTCCTGTGTGGATTCTCCCATGTTGAGTAAGGTCTGAGCGCTGACTGAAAGTTTTCCCACACTCCAGGCATTTATGGGGTTTCTCTCTTGTGTGGGTTTTCTGATGTGAATTAAGGGTTGATTTCAAACTGAAGCTTTCCCCACACTCGAGGCATTTAAAGGGTCTCTCATCTGTGTGAACTCTCTGATGTCTAGTAAGCTTTGAGTTATGAATAAAAGTTTTCCCACACTCAAGGCATTTATAGGGTCTTTCTCCTGTGTGGATTCTCCCATGTTTAATAAGGAATGAACTTTCCATAAAACTTTTCCCACACTCAAGGCATTTGTAGGGTCTCTCTCCCATGTGGATTCGCCCATGTTTAATAAGGGATGAACTTTCCATAAAACTTTTCCCACACTCAAGGCATCCATAGGGTCTCTCTCCTGGGTGGATTCTCCTATGTTGACTAAGGTGTGAGCTTTGACTGAAAGTTTTCCCACAGTCCAGGCATTTATAGGGTCTTTCTCCTGTGTGGATTCTCCCATGTTTAATAAAAGATGAACTTTCCATAAAACTTTTCCCACATTCCAGGCATTTATAAGGTCTCTCTCCTGTGTGGATTCTCTGATGTGTAGTAAGTTTTGAGTTATGAATAAAAGTTTTCCCACACTCCAGGCATTTATAAGGTCTCTCTCCTGTGTGAACTCTCTGGTGTATAGTAAGTTGTGACTTCTGAATGAAGCTTTTCCCACAGTCCAAGCATTTATGGGGTCTCTCTCCTGTGTGGATTGCCTGATGTCTAGTAAGTTTTGTTCTGTCAACAAAACTTTTCCCACAGTCGAGGCATTTATAGGGTTTGTCACCTGTGTGGATTCTCTGATGCTTAATAAGGACTGAGTGATGAATGAAATTTTTCCCACACTCAAAGCATTTATATGGTCTCTCTCCTGTGTGGATTCTCCTATGTTTACTAAGGTGTGAGCTCTGACCAAAAGTTTTCCCACAGTCCAAGCATTTATATGGTTTCTCTCCAGTGTGGGTTCTCTCATGTTTAATAAGGTCCGATCCCGCATTGAAAACTTTCTCACACTGAAGGCATTTATAGTGTCTCTGTCTTGTGTTCAGACATGGATGTCTAATAAAGTTTGAGTGCTGAATGAAACTTCTACCACACTGAAGGCATTTATATGGTCTCTCTCCGGTGTGGATTTTCCTATGTTTATTAAGGTGTGAGCGCTGACTGAAAGTTTTCCCACAGTCCAGGCATTTATGGGGTTTCTCTCCTGTGTGGGTTTTCTGATGTGAATTAAGGGCTGATTTCAAATTGAAACTTTTCCCACACTCAAGGCATTTATAAGGTTTTTCTCCTGTGTGGATTCTCCCATGTTTAGTAAGCGATGAACTTTCGATAAAACCTTTCCCACACTCAAGGCATTTATATGGCCTTTCTCCCGTGTGGATTCTACCATGTTGAATAAGGGATGAACTTTTGCTAAAACTTTTTCCACACTCACGGCATCTATAGGGTCTCTCTCCTGTGTGCAGTGTCTGATGTGCAGTAAGGTGTGAATTCTGACTAAAACTTTTCCCACACTCAAGGCATTTATATGGTCTCTCTCCTGTGTGCAGTCTCTGGTGTATAAGAAGACATGGCTTCTTACTGAAGCTTTTCCCACAGTCTAAGCATTTATAGGGCTTCTCTCCTGTGTGGGATCTGTAATGTGTCATAAGCGATGACCTCTGACTAAATCTTTTTCCGCACTCCAGGCATTTATAGGGTTTCTCTCCTATGTGCAGTCTCTGGTGCGTAATAAAGTTTGACTTCTCACTGAAACTTTTCCCACACTCTAAGCATTTATAGGACTTCTCTCCTGTGTGGGTTCTCCAATGTTTAATAAGGCTTGCACTGAAACGGAAACTTTTCCCACAGTCAAGGCATTTGTAAGGTTTCTCTTCATTGTGACTTGTCTGCTGTACTGTAGTTTCCTTGGGATCCTTGCATCCTCTGCCACGTTCAATAGATTCATCCAGTTTCTTCCCAGGATAGTTTCCCAGCTGCATTTCTGATCTGTGTCGATCTCCCAAGGCATTTCCCTGTTCCAAGCACTGGGAAAAATTCTCTTTAGCTCTTCTCAAAACCAACTCCTGCGATTCCACTTTCCCAGGAACTTCCTCCTGCTGATTCTCCTCCATTCTCTCACTCACTGTCCTATCACCTGCTGGGAGAGAGAGAATCCAGACAGGAGTCACTGCCTGTGCCGGGGAGAAAGGACAGAAAGGGGAATAGCAAAGAGGGAAAACACAACACAGTAACTGTTGGGGAGATGGAGACACTGGATTCTGCCTCCACATCCAACCCAAACACTCCCAGGGAAGGAAAGTCATGGAGGAAATTCCCAACAGCTAGCAGCATGGGTGGGAAGCTGTGACTAATATTTGCCTTCATGATATGACACCTGCTAACTGCAGCCCTGACCTGGGTGAGACGGGGCAGAACTGAGGGCTCTCGCTCACAGCACATTTTTGGAGTCCCAGCTTTTTCCTTCACTCTCAAGGTGGTTCAGTCTCAGTTTCCCTGACTCCTCACCTGTGCAGGAGCCTCTCGGGCTTTCCCTTTCCTCACCGGCCTGGAGATCCGGGACCCATGGCTCTTCCCCTTGTTCCAGCCGGGCGATCAGGTCAGGTTTGGGAATGGGGAATCCTGTGCAGTGGGTGAAATCAGGCAAGTTCAGGGCGCATGGAGCACTGGTCGAGTATTTGTCACAAGGAAAATTCCCTGAGTTTTACCTGACCCTACATGGGACTGTGGTAACTCAGACCCTTTGGGAGTAGCAGGCATCTGGGGTGGGGGGTGTTGTCACGCCCTCACTAGAAGGTCTCAGGGTAGATGCGCTCTGGGAGACTTTCTGGCACACGCAGCTCTGGTGTTAAACTCCTGCCTATTTCCAAACCAGCACATAGGTGCTGGAACCAGCAGTGCTGGGGGAGCTGCCGCACCTCCTGCCTTGAAGTGGTTTCCATTATATCCAGGGTTTACAGTTTGGTTCAATGGCTCTCAGCACCCCCACTGTACAAACTGTGCCAGCACCCCTGAGCCTGCAGCACCGAGAGCCCTCCCCAGGGATGGAGCTAGTCCCAAGAGGGCCAGTGAACGGTGTGTGAAGGAGAAATAATACAGGCAGGACAATCCCCTGCTTCTGACCCCTTGACAGGTGGAGAGATGGGGATGAATTAGCCTGTCCATTAGGTTTCTGCCTCCCCTGTCCCCTTGAATGGGGTATGGAGATGAAAGTATCTCTCACAGTGGAGCTGTGGACTCTACCAGGGGATCTCAATCTTTTTCTCTCTGAGGCCCCCCCAACATGGTATAAAAATGCCACGGCCCACCTCTGGAACACCAACAGTTTTTCTGCATATAAAAGTCAGGACCAGCATTAGGGGGTAGCAAGCAGCGC
>NW_020697858.1:0-11152 GCF_002925995.2 Terrapene triunguis | reverse complement strand
CACATAGCAAGCCTCTGAGTGTGCCCCCTCCCTCCCCCCCTGTATAAATTAAAAACACTTTTAAATATATTTAACACCATTATAAATGCTGGAGGCAAAGCAGGGTTTGCGGTGGAGGCTGACAGCTTGTGACCCCCCACATAATAGCCTCAAGACCCCCTGAGGGGTCCCGACCCCCAGTTTGAGAACCCCTGACAAAGAGCCTCTGCAAAATTTGTGGCCTAAACGCTGCGATGTTGTGCCAATGCATAAGAATCAGAAAATGAAGCTAGTTAAAAACAAAGTGAAACTGATCTACAGTCACTATCCAAGCTCAAAAAATAAACCTAAATTGTGCCAACTAGACTTTTAAAGGCCTTTCAATTTTCCTAATTTGATAATAGATGTTTAAAATTTTTTATATTGCTACATATTTAACCTGATAAGCAGTTATTAAGTAGTTATTTTTTTATTTGCATCTTATCAAGTGCATAGAATATGTCTAATTAGAATGTGTAAGCTGCTTTAAAGTACTAATACAGTAAATACCTTTTTAAGTAGAAGGCATCATATTAATCCTTTTTCTTTTAAATTAAGAATTAAGCTTTAGAGTTCAAGAACTGGACCATCTGCTACAAGATCAAGAAAAAGAAAAGAAATTCCATATGAACAAACGTCAAGAAATTCAACTCCAGCTGGAGAAAACAAAATTGGAATTCACAGAAAAAAGATTCTGTTTTGCACAAAATTAGAGATGAATTGAATAGAATGACAGCACAACATGATCAAGGTACTGCCCAGGTACTGTACCATGTTGTACCAGGTCTCTTCTGGCTGCTTTTATAATTATTGTTAGCAGTAGTGTGTGTCAAACATTCAGTCATATTTACAAGATTCAAGATACTTGAATAATGTTTCTTAGAACATCCTGAGGATAATGAATTGAAAGTATGCATTATGTTGGACAACCTTAAGTTCTTAATTAGCTTGCCATTTTCTGCAAGGGTCCAAGCACTTCTTAGCAGGTACTTAGCATCTTGCAGCCTCATGCCTTTGGGCATGATTCACTGAAGATCTGGAACATCTTCTCCAGTAGGGCCCTACCAAATTCACAGCCATGAAAAACGCATCACGGACCATGAAATCTGGTCATTTGTGTACTTTTACCCTATTCTATACAGATTCATGGGGGAGACCAGTGTTTCTCAAATTGAGGGTCCTTACTTCTGTGCTACCTTCAGAGCTGGGCAGCCAGAAAGCAGTGCCTGTTGGCCAGGCACCCAGTTCTGAAGGCAGTGCCCCACCTGCAACAGCGCAGAAGTAAGGGTGACAATACCATACCATGCCATCCTTACTTCTGTGCTGCTGCTGACAGTAGCTCTGCTTTCAGAGCTGGGCTCCCAGCTAGCAGCTACCACTCTCCGGCCTCCCAGCTTGAAGGCGGCGCCGCCACCAGCAGCAGCACAGTGGTAAGGGTAGCAGCACCGCAAACGCCCCCTCCCACAATAATATTGTGGCCCCCCCCCCCCCACACACACACACACAACACCTTTGTGGATCAGGACCCCTACAATTACAACACCATGACATTTCAGATTTAAATAGCTGAAATCATGAAATTTATGGTTTTTAAAATCCTATGACGGTAAAATTGACCAAAATGGACCGTAGTCCCTACCAATAATATTACATAGAGCAAGAATGACACCTGGTGGCCAATTGTGACCTTAAAGGGACACTGTCATATAGTTTAACATTTTCAGCCTAAACTACCATAAATTCAGGGGAAAGTTACTTGGATTCTAAACTATCGCAGGCTAAATACTTGGGTAAACTCGAGTTAAAAATGAGAGTGCCTTACAATAAATTTGTAGTAATTAAAACTAACAAGTATTAACTTTGAATTTCCTATATTTTTAAGTTAAACGTAAATCGCAACCCAACATTTAAAAATTTGGAAATGTATCATTAAGGCTCTCAAACAACCTCAACTCTGCTTCGTCAGTGACTCTAGCCTCTAATCTTTCTTCCTGGAAAATGTGTTGTTTTCAAGTCCTTCACATAAGAGTTTGCAAGATTAGGTCTCCATACTGAACTGGTGTTTTGATCAAGGGCTTTTTGTACTGGCTCTAGGACAATTTGTAAAAGCCAATGTATTATCGGTTTAGTGAACAGACCACTGCTATCCCTTTCTAACTTTTACCCCTTCGAGTGGTTATCCATATGCACAGTTTGCTGACGGTGTTCAATGTACCCCACTCACCCATGTTCAGAGTCTCATGCACCTTGAGCGGCCTCATGTCCTGCACCAAGGGCATAAAAGGGTGGAGCAGGCCAGCTGCCACTCAGTTCTTCTCATGCCTCCTGGCTTCGAGAAGAACATGGGCAGTAAGCAGTGCTAACAAAATAAGTGGCTCTTTTCAAATTTGTGCATAGTATAGATAGGGCTGGTTAGTTGTTGCCCATTGGCATTTTGGTTTTTTAACCAGAATAGCTATTTCTTTCTGGTGCCAGGATGGCTTCTTCTAAGTCCCCTGGATTTACATACTGCCCATCAAACAAGGGCACTATACCCTTTAATGTTTGGCATTTAAAATATGTATTTTGTCTGGGGGAATATCCCTGGGAAATGTGCTATTTGCAAGTCCTTCACTTGCAGGACCTGCAAATCTAGAGAAGCCCTGCTCCAGATGTACTTAATGGGTAAAGCACTGAGACTAGCTTCAGGCCCTGGGTCATATAATCATAGAACATCAGGGTTGGAAGGGACCTCAGCTGGTCATCTAGTCCAACTCCCTGCTCAAAGCCCAACTTAGGCTATCTTATGTCCGGACAAAGCGTCTTTAGGACACATCCTGTGTTCCTACTGACAGTTGTCACAGACTTACATCTGAACTAGCAGATTCATCTGCCTATATTTTTCTCTGAACCACCCGCTTTTAAGGCTGCTGCTATGCTCTCTGTGTTGAATGTCAGACGTGCTTTGGCATGTTAATTTGCAAAGGATGAAATCTTTTAGATCTTCATCCAGTTAGGTGCATATATGACTGTGTGAGGGCCTGTTTAATAAGTGGTTAATATGGATTCTCCTGCTTCATTCAGCATTTATTCTACCAGAGCTTAGACATCATGGCTGATATATTTCTGTGGTGGAAATATGTAAAGCAGCTAGGCTGTTTGGGGAGGCACAGTCTTCCCTACCCAGCCCTCCACACAGTTTTGCACCCCGATGTGGCCCTCGGGCCAAAAAATTTGCCCACCCCTGCTTTAGGGGCAGAGGGACTTGCCTACTTTCAAATGTTAGGCTGTCTTTTATTTTGATCTTAACTCTGAATTACCTTGGTTTCTAATGCTTGATTTTGTTTGTTTTTAATAACTGCAGCATTATTATGAATTTAAAAAAACACTTACATGTACTGTCAACTTTACTCACAGATTTTAATGATTTGTTTGGTTTGGTTTCTGCCTGGGGATTTTCTTCATTATTTTTTTAAGACATTTTGAAATCTTTTCCATGCAAAGAAAGAAAGCTGGCAGAGAGCCCCCGGTGTTATGCAGAGAACAATGGGGGAGCTAAGTAACAGGAAACATTGTAGTGCTTAGAAGTACGATAGGGGTTAACCAGTCTGTATTCCTGAGGTTCTGTTGTTACCAGGAGCACTGCAGGTTCTGGTGGAGCTTCTGAACTTTGCAGGCACTCTGAGTTGAGATTAGTGGAGAAACTCTGAGGGGCTACAGGAATTCCTGAGAACATGGGGAAGTTCAGCTGAATGTTTTGGCCTCTGCCAATTGCTGCAGCTCCACAATTTTCCTGTGCATTTGGTAGAACATTGTAGCTCATGCAAGTCATGGATTCCATGATTCTTCATATTTATCTTTAGCTTAACTCTTTTCCCATCCCCTTTGTGCCCCTCCATACACACTTAGATTAAAGAAGTTATGTTGCCATGGGGAAAGGGACCACCACATGTGTCTTCTGTAGATGTGATGGTTGTCACCTACCCTTTGCTGTCAGGGTTTTTATATATGCATGCAGATTCTGCTGCCTACTTAAGAATGTTAGAAAATTCGGCTGCTTCCTACATCCTTTATACAGGATGCTGAAGATTGTACCATCATATGAATGGGGGTTAAGAATTTCCCTCTGGAGAAGTACGGTAATGGCTGTTCTTTGCTACCTCTGTGAGGACCCCATTGAGAGAAGGTCTTGGCTGGGAGTAGGTTGAGGCCAGGGACATTGAGCCAATACCATGTTTGTATACAGATGTTGAAGTAATTTAACAATGAGAACTTTTGAGCTGTGAATAGGCCCTCTCCACTTCAGTGACTGATAGCAAATTGCAGAGGAAAGATTGATTGGTTGCTACTTCTGATGTCACAATGATGCTACTTATGAATCACCTGAGTTACTGAGCAAATTGCAGAGGAAAGATTGATTGGTTGCTACTTCGGATGTCACAATGATGCTACTTATAAATCACCTGAGTTACTGGCATAAGTCTGTCACCATAACCTCTAGGTGTGACTGTTAAGAGCTTTTCTTATTACAGTCTAGCTTCTTTAAATGAGTTGGAAATCTGACTGAATTACAAATTATCTTATTAAATATGGAATATATGAAGAGTCTGGGGTGGGTTGCCACTGGAATATTCAAACCCCAGAAAAAGGTGAGAGAACAAGTGGTGAATTTTATTAATATTGTGATTTTTTTTTAAATTGTTTTCTTTGGCAAAGTAAGAAACTATTTGATGCAGAAACTTAATGTCATCTAAAGTGTAACTCTGCTAAACTTGGAAAGTAGATAAATTTATTATACTGTAAAACAGGGATTTTTAGTTCCACTTTAAATGCCAATGTCAACCCTGTTGGGTGAGAACCAAATCCACTTCAATTTAGGCTGAAACAATTTATTTTAGCCTTTATTATATATGTTTTCAGAAAATGCTACTATCACCTATGAATTACATAAACATTCAAAAAAAGATAAGGCAAGAAAAGGAAATGCTCAAGTTATCTTTCTTGGGGACAGGGTGACTCTTTTCAAATCTCTGCTATGCTTGGCTATTTTTCCTCTGTATCTTCTCCACTATTATGTCAATCATCTATTTTTTTTAATCCTCTGTTCTGTAACTTTGCGCAGACTCAGTATAGCAAGCTACCTCATCTGTGTCTTTATCCGTATATATTCCACTCTAACCCCCTAATTAAAAGATTCTCCTGCATAAATCACAATAACTAACCCAAATTAATACATTTTTTGCTTATTCTGCTAAAACTTACTTATATCTGTGTAGTTCCCAATGCATCTATTCCTTGCTGTCATGCTCACTGGCTCCATGCAGTTGTACTTACATTCCAGCAATTTTTGTTCTTTTTACTCATCTGTTTTTGTGGTCTTGAGTTTTTACTTGTTAGCTGGTCGAATGGACGGGTGGAGGATGAGGGATTGTACCTGACTTACTGAAAGCTAACAGCTCTCTTCTCTACCCTGCTATCTGCTTGGTCAAGAACTTTATATTTGAGACACACAAACCAGTTTTCTGATTTACAGACTGTTTCAGCAAAATCTGATGATCTAAAGCAGCAGAAATACATACAAAAAGCAAAAATTCCTTCCTATTTTCTTATAGTATTATATATAATAATTTCTCTAACATTACTTAGTACATACTTGACTAACACAATTCATTACACAGTTCTCCAGCAAAGCTTAACTATGTATGTGCTTGCTCATGGTGGCTCCATAATTTACAGTAGAACTTCAGAGTTACGAACACCAGAGTTACAAACTGATCAGTCAACCACACAAATCTCATTTGGAACCAGAAGAACACAATTAGGCAGCAGCAGAGACACCCCCTTTCCCTTCCCCCCCCCCCACAAAAGGCAAATACAGTACTGTACTGTGTTAAACTACTAAGAAATAAAGCAAAAGCAGCATTTTTTCTTCTGCATAGTTCCTCACTTCAATAAAGCATAAATTAAAATGAACTATATCTCCACATATGCCAGTAGCATTTTTCACATCCTTTTAAAATTATATTCAAGTAAATTGTTCATCTTCTGCTTTAAAAGCATCCAACCATGAAGATGATTTAAATCTTATCAGCAGTTCACTTTTTTATTACCTTTAAAAATAGTGACTTGTCTTAAAGAAAAGATTTCAGAAAATAAAAATGTGTTCTGTAGAGAGAAAAACAGTTATTCTGCTAGGACAGCTTTCTGGTAAATTGGTTGTAAGTCTCCCTAACATGCTGTGAATACAATGAAACTGTAAGAGGCAAAGGAGCGACGGTAGTATTGTGTTCTGAGAAAATGTATAGTAGTGTGCTTTGGGCAACTTTCAGACTTTTCTCAGCAGATTGTTTTCACAATAGAAATTACACTGGGAATTTATTAAATGGGGTTTCAGTGTACTCTAGTTCTTTATAAACCACCAAAATTACAAGCAATATATTATTTTAATAAAATGACAGATAAACTGAAACACTTCTAATAGGAGAATTTCCTCTAAAAAGGAAATTCTTAGCATATTGATTTTCAGTTTAAAATTTCAGTCTAACCTACTTTAAACAATGAAAATTGTTCTGTTCTTGCTGTTCAAAATAGTTCACTAATTTTTTTCAGTTGAATCAATGTGCTGATTCACTGTAAATTGAAAGTTGCATTGAATTTATCTCCTGTGCCTAAACACTTCTAGTTTTTGCTGCTCATTTATTGAAACTTAGCACACACTTGTACTATAGCCAAGTGTAATCTGTTATCAGTTTGGGATGGGATACCTATGTGGGTGTTCACTAGGTCATGGAAGACTGTAAGCAGTTTGGGGGCAGAGACCATGACTTCCTTGTATGTATGTGGTTTTTTTTTTTTTAACAGTGCCTACTAAAAGTGGGGTTTCAATCCTGATTGCGGGGGCGGGATTGCTATTGTAGTACAAATAATAAATATTCCCCTTGCATCACTGTGATTTATGATTAAACTTTTTATAGACTCAAATGATGGAGGAAAACATGAAAAGACACCTGAAATGGCAAAGCGAAGTTGAAATTAATCGTCGCTCCTTAGAAGAAAAAAGAAAAGAACGGGAAAAGGTAAGATAAGACCCATTTTTTCACAAGTTTAAAGTTGCCTCCAGACTGCTGTTACCAGAGTGAACAAGTTGTTCATTGAGTATTTGTCCATGTAGATCCCACTCTAGGTGCATATGTGCCTCAGGCACGCAAGATTGGATTCTTCTTCTTTGAGTGCTTGCTCATGTCGATTCCATATTTGATGTGTGCGCGCCCCCTAGGGCCGGCTTTGGCAACCTCTGGAGCCCTGTGCTTATGCGCTGGTACATTGGGCCCTGCTGGCCCCATGCCCTCTCAGTTCCTTCTTTCCACCAGTGACGGTTGTTGGAACGCTTCTTGTTTTTACAAGTCCGATAGTGGTTTCTCTAACTTTGGACTCTGAGTTTTTCTTGTATATCGTTACTGTAGTGTTAGTAGTTAGCATTTAGGAGCGGAGTCCCATTAGGGACATAGCCCCAAGGACGGGGTCTGCCCCGGTCCCTGGGGTTTAAGCCATGGGCTGGGTGAAGCAAACCTATGTCTATTAGTGACCTGAACACGAGCTGCCTTAAGTGCCTCAGAGAGGCGCATATTAAAGAGAAGTGTAGGATCTGCAAAAACTTCAGACCTTGCACTCTTAAAGACAGGGATATCTGATTAAAAGCCATGTTGATGGAGGCTGCCCTGTGCCCTGCGTTGGAACCATGCCGCTCCGACTCTGCATCGAGCACCTCGGCATCGGTGCGGAGTGCCCCTCTGACACCGGGACCTTCTTGGTGCCGCTCCCCTTCTCCCATGCCTAAGAAGAGGCATAAGAAGTTATGGTTGGAACGAGGTCATTCTCTGGCACCACACACACCTACCCGGGAGTCCCCACACAAATCGAGACCTGCACAGGGCTGCTCGATTTCCCCAAGAGCCACATCTGGCAGCGGCCACATCACCTAGGGCACCGAGCTCAAATTGGGAACCACCACCTACTCTTGGGAGACGTCGGGGCCCACAACGTTTTTTCATGTCACCTTCAACGTTGGAGGCATTCCGAGCAGCAAGAGACTTGATGTGTCTCCCTGTGCCACCCATGCCTGGGGACCTAGGCCCATCTTTGGCAGACCTCTCCAAGGCGGTTTCCTCTAAAGGGAAATCCGTGATGAGACTACCTTCTGGGCCTCCGACGTGGCACCGCTCCCCAGCCCGACGCTCCCCATCATCACGTCATCGCTCGCCACTTTGCTGGCCTCCACTTTCCCGGCACCAATCCTCGGTACCGTGAAGCGCATCTCCAGCTCTGAGACACCGGTGTCACCTTCCCTGTGGTGCCGCTCCCTGGTGCAACAGTGATCCCCAACAAGCCATGGCTACCAGCACGAGGCCACCTCAGCTCCACCCTAGTCTCCTAGGGAGGAATCTTCCACGGGGTCTGAGAGTGAGCCCTCCCCACCCCAGAGGCATCATCAGCACTGGTCTTATGGGCCAGAGCCCTCAGCAGGCCCGCCATCGGGTCCCTGGCCATCCACCCAATGGCCACCCCAGTGTTGTATTGGACCCTTTGGGGGTTCCCTCCCATGCCGTGCTCATATTCTCTCCAGGCACGCTTGGTAGTTTCTGAGGGCCAGGCCTTGGCTATGCCGAGGATGAACCAGCTGCCTCGTTCCCTGACGAGGCGGTGGCTGGACCTGCCAACCTTTTGCTACCCGACGATTTCCGTGCCCACCAGGAGCTGCTTGAAAGAGTAGCCTTCAACTTGGGGCTGGAGACTGTGGTGCTCAAGTGTAGTTGGCTACAGCAACTACACTTCCCCAAGTGAGGGACCTTCCTGGGACCAAAGTATTGTATTCCTGGACCTAATGATCTCCCCCCTGTCCCTGTTAGAGCCTTTATCACCTCTCTATCAAGACAGGATTTTTGGTGGCTGTTATCTCCGCTCAAAGGATAAGCTAGATTTAGGCGTTAATGGCAGGACCTCTTTTACTATATTTCACAAAGACAAGATGACTGTTCTTTGATCTCGCCCTAGGTTCTTATTCAGAGTGGTCTCAGGCTTTTGTTTGCATCAGTGCATACACCCTCAGTGTTTCCCCCCCAAACCTCATTTGGCTTCTGGAGAGGCAAAACTTCATATGAGTGGTGTCTTTAGGGCACTTTTCTACCACCTCCATAGAACAAAGCCTTTCCATAACTGGCCTAGAACTTTTTTTGTAATATTTGGGACAGGTCTAGAGGGCTCATTATTTCAACCCAGAGACTTTTGAAATGGATATTTGACTGCATAAAGATCTTCTGTGAACTAAATCAATTAGATCCACCTTCTCATATTAAAGCAAACTATACTAGGCCCCAAGTGACATGGGCATGCTTGAGGAAGGTTCCTATGTCAGAAATTTGCTAGGGAGCCAGTTGGAGCTCATTGCATACTTTTATTCAGCACTACTCGCTAGTTGCAACTACTAGATCTGATGCCCAGTTTGTTAGGGCAGTCCTGCAGTCTTTATGTAAATTAGACTCTTGACATCCCCCTCCATAGGAGATAACTGCTAGTCACCTAAAGTGAGATCCATGTTAACAGATACTGGGAGACAAAACTCCAATTACTTACCTTACAGTAATTCTGGTTCTTCTGGCTGTTCTGCCCACATGGACCCCACGACCAGTCCTCTTTCTCTACCATTGTGAAATCCATTCGTTTTGGGATTCTGTATTGGCAAAGAAACTGAGAAGTGGCTGGGCCTGCTTTGCCCGCAGGTGTTATGTGTGTGTGAGGGGGGTGCGTGTGTGTGTGCGTGCATATTAAGATACCTGCTGATGCTACACTGTGCACTGTCAACCCAAAAGAACCCAATCTCATGCACATGGGGCACATGCACACCTAGAGCAGGATCCATGTAGCCAAAACATCTCAAAAGAAACCAGTTAGTGTAAGGAAAATAACTTTTTTGTAACATGATATTCTAATTTTGCTACTAAGGGGCAAATTTTAGTAGCTCGTATTCAAATTGAGGGAAAGTTAGTGGGAAAATATTTTCAGTATCTCCACTCTGACCTTCCCTCTTTCATTTTATTCTCCTTTGTCACACTCTCCCTTGCTACTTTTATTTGGATTTTTTCTTTTCTTTTAGTTTGGCAGCTGGATGGATCTGCATTTGTTAGTGAAACAATTTATTGGCCTACCACGAATTAAATTGACTAAAGCCATGTTCCCTACCTGTTGATAATAGTAGTCTGGTGGTTATAACTTGGTAAGAGGAAGTGAATCCGTATTTCTTCAAGGTAGGCTGGGCAGGCAGGCTACCAATTTGTTCACCTCTAATTTATAGTTAGTTGATAAAAAAATCAGAAAAAAGTGTGAACATTTTGCTAGTAATTGGCTCACTTATTCCTGAGTGTGACCCTCCCCACCTGCATTCTTCTGCTCCTGGCAGGCCAGCCCAGGGTAGGAGTGGGCCTTTGGAAAGGGTATGAGGGCAGAGAGGCTGGGGGTAAGTGGGGGAGACATAAAGATTTGGGGAAATGGATCACTGGGATCCAAGAGGGTTGGGGACTTCATAGGATGGGTCTCTGGCTGGCAATGAGAGTGGGAACAGGCTGTGGGGGTACTTGAGGACATGGGATGGAGCAGGTGTCTTGCTGGAGGATAGGAGGGTGCTTAGGAGAAAGCAGAGGGGAAGCACTAGCACTTCACTACCTTCTCCATCTGACAAACCTGCTATGATTTGTTAGAGGGGAGTCCTGCAACTGCTGCCAAGAGAAGTTTGGCAGAGAGGTTTGTTGCCAGGAGACGCCACTAGTGCTTTCCCTTCCCTATCTTCCTCCACTTTCTGCTCCCCCACTCAGCTCTCTCTTTTCCTTACCAACCTCAACACCCTCTACTAAAAGTCCTGTGCCCCTCATAGCCCTATTCCCCCACATAAATCCCCTCTCAAATTCATGTAGAGCCCCAACCATAAGGACCGTGGGGCTGGGAAGAAGCCTCAAAAACTAATTATACCTGGATGGATATCTACTTTGCATCTCCTAAAGATTGCAGGAGATGGGCTGGATTCCTAAGGATCTTAGGAGGTGTGCATTAGTGAAGTTCTGCTCCCCCAGAACTGAGGCGGGAGGAGTGAATGCCCCTCTACCAA
>NW_020697857.1:0-2306 GCF_002925995.2 Terrapene triunguis | reverse complement strand
CCCCCCCCCCCATTCTCCCTCTCCACTATGGGGCTCCCTCCACTCACCCGCCCACAGGGAGACACCCCAGCATCCAGGGCCACACCCGCACACACACCCTGGTGGCTCTTCAGTGCGTGGGGAGCAGCAAAGGGGTGGAGCAGAGACCAGGCTGGCTGCTTATCCCACCCCAGCCCCTCCAAGCACCCAGCTGCCCTCAGGGTCTTATCTCCTGGGAGGGGGAGGGGTCTGTTAATCAGGTGCCCGGGAGAGCTGCGTGTGGTGATGACTGGGGCAGCTGGGGTGGGGAACTCTGGGGCCGGCGTTCGGACACTCCTTCAGGATGTGCCCCCAGCCTGGCCGGCCTCCGGCACTGGGGCGGTGACGAGGGGCAAGGAGGGGTCCCTGCTAGAACCCGCTCCGCAGCCGGCTGGGGGGGGGGGCGCTGCCAGTGTCAATCAATACCAGGCAGCCCAGGACCACCCTCCCCATGCGCCCGGGCAGTGCCCAGCATGACGGGCCCCGGGCGCCACCACCGCAGAACGCGGCCCCTCGCCAGGGGGCCCACTCAGCTCCAGAGGGGCCGAGCGCCCCCAGCCCCCATCTCTCCCCCCTTCTGCAAATCTCTAGAGCCCAGGGTTTTATAGGCAGTTTACTCCCAGTGGAGGTGCTAAGGAGGGAGCTGGGGGCCGAAGGGCAGGCCTAGGTGGGAGGCGCCTTGGCGGCACTGCAGAAGCCCTCCCAGGTGGTTGTGGGGGCGGGGGGGGCAGTAAGCAGGGGCCAGAGACCAGGGACAGATTGGGGCCTGGGAGCTGGGCCCGGCCCCTCCCTAGTCTGTCAATATTAAGGAGCTTAGCAGCTACTATAAACATCTAATCCCACAACAAGGGAGGAGTAAGAATAGCTCGGCGGCGAGGCTGCCCGCCCCGGCAGTGACCCGCGCTGGGGTCGAGGGCGGCGGAGGGCGCCTGGCTGCTGGGGAAATCAGGTCATTTGTTTACATGGGGGCCCTGGCGTCAGTCACAGCCGTGCCATTTCCCTAGGGCAGCGAGTTCCACAGGTTAGCTTATGCTGCAGCCTCCTCCTGGCGCACCCCAGAATCCATTGGACCTGCAGCAGCTGAGATTGTGGCCCCAGCCTCCGAACCCCTCCACTGTCTCCCCATTACATCCAGGTGCCTCCTCCTGGCCTTCACCCCCTCGGCCTTCCCGCAGACCCACTCCCATCTCGGCTCACACGGCCCCCACCGCCACCATCCGGGCGCACTGACTCTGCCCCCCTCAGCCCCACCCTGCTTGCTGCCCTTCTCTGGAGCTTCCCCATTTCAGTGACGACAGGCCCCGAAGCGGACGGCAGGGTGGGGCAGACGCCCGCTGCCCCCTACAACGGCCCCCTTCTGTTTCCTTCAGCCGCGGGGCTGCTTTGGGCCCTCCCCCCCCGCACATTCAGCACGTGCCTTAAACTAATTCACTCTCCCCTCCCCCCCTTGTGGTCAGCAGTTCCCAGGGCCGGGTGAGGCCCCAGCTCGGGTCTGTTGTTAATAAGGGATTTTGCAAACCCAGCGTGTGATTTTGCACCTTCAATTCTCTACTTTTCCTGGGGTGCACAGGGGGGCTCTGAGCCCGACGCAGAGCGACCCCGAGGAGGGGCAAACACCCAGGGCAAGGGAGACCACCCGGCCTGGCCTGGCGCACAGATCGCTGCTCCGCAGTGACCAGCCTCACACCTTCTCCCGGACCCACAGGGCTCCCTGCTCCACGTCCACCGCCATCCCTCGCGCCTGGCCTGGGTTTCGAAGCTGGGTGCAGGGCCAGGCGCCCTCCTGCCTACCCAGGGAGCTCAGCTCTGGCCAGACGCCGGACCCGTCCCCGGCTCTGTTCCCGTCGGGTGCCTGGCAGCGATTCCAGCGGGCGCTGGAACTGACCGGAACTTTCTCCACCTCCCTCGGGCAGCCTCTTCCCTTCGCCACCTAGACGGGGCAGCCCCAGAGCACGGACGCCAGGCCCCAGCCCAGCGCGAGAGGACCCGCCGCAGGGCCCGCGGGGCACAGAGCCATGGGCAGCGCCAGGCTCGGCAGGCACAGGCTGGCATCCCTACCTCGGCACTGAGCTGCCCGGCACGTCGTGGGCACCGGGCAGGCTGGGCACTCGCACACCGGCCGCCTGCGCCACCACCGTGCCACCGCACCGGCCGGCCACGAAGGGCAACAGCCCACAGGCAGCCAGGCCTGGGGTGCGGGGGCCCGATCCCAGGGCAGGGGGGCCGACACCTGCCACAGCCGCTCCACAACCTCCTGACCCCGGGGGTCTCCCCAGGCCCGACACCCC
>NW_020697856.1:0-1165 GCF_002925995.2 Terrapene triunguis | reverse complement strand
CAGTTAGTTGAAAAAGTCTATGATTTTAAAAAATAGTTCTCATGGGTATCAGTACAGACATGGTTAAAATAATGGAATTTCAATTAGTGTTTGGTTTTTAAATATATATATAAATATATATTATCCCTTATGAGTGCACTCAGTCAAAAAGACACAGGTTTTGTGGTTTGAATAGAGGTTAAAATAATTCATTTATTTGACACCTTTATATACTCTGAAAGAAATGAGCAACCAATGGCATGTAATGCTATATAGATATAGATAATGTCATTTCTTGTGTCATTTCTGCAAATTGTGGCATATCTAGCTAAAAGATTAGCAACCCAATTCCCTCTCATTATATGAAGCCCAGACATGTCAAGGTCTCCAGTTCAGGAAGGTACTAAAGTACAATCCTAACTTTAAGCACCTGTGTAGTCTTATTGATTTCAACAGGACTACTCAGTGTGATTAATACGTTCATAGATTTTACAGCCAAAAGGGAATAATTGTTTTTCATTTTGGGGGGAAAAAACATATTTTCCTGCCTCATTTTTCAGAGTCATCTAGTTCTACAATCAAACACTATATTTACTTTGTGGTTTATTTTAAGGGGAAACCACTCCTGAAATCTAAAACCAAGGAAGAACATAGCAAGTGAAATCCACTGAAAAAGATTCCCCAAACTTACATTCTTAGGTATTTCGTTGTCTGGACTTCATCTGTTCCACCATGCAGAAAGACTAGTTAGAACCTGCCTCAGGAGTTAAATCTGTGTTCATTTTAGTGGCTTTCCTGATCAGAGGTTGCTGCTCGTGCCGACTAGAAGAGACCTATCTGAATTAACAATTTAACTTTCATCACCAATGAGACAGATCTGTGGCTGACCCTCAAGTTCTCTCTTGCTTTGTGGATCAAGGAGGGCGTTATATTTGCCTCACAGTACAAAATCCCAGTTGTGGATAATCTTCAGTAGCATATAAAATCCTTGTGCAGCATTGCCCCCTACAGAGAGCAAGGATTTGCTGGTCCCTCCAGTGTTTCCTCACACCTGTTCCAATGACTCCAGCTGTGACATCATCTCAACAACCTCCCTAGGTCATTAATTCCCTTGCACAATCACCATAACACTTAGAAACTATTTCCTAATATCTGAAGTCCCAATCCAATGCCCATTGAAATCAAT
>NW_020697855.1:0-3862 GCF_002925995.2 Terrapene triunguis | reverse complement strand
CCCCCACAGCCAGCCAGCCCTCGCCCTGGGGCTGGACCAGAATCCAGTTAGGAGAATCCTTTATCCAGCTCCTAACGTCTCCATGTCCCTCTCAATAGCCCCCACAAGTATGGGGTTCAAATTGGGTCACTCGCAAATCCCCCACTGGCGCTGAGACCCCAAATCCCCCCCTTCGTCCTGCACCCCTTGGCCCTGCAGACGTGGGGAGCACACAAGATCCCCCCCAACTCCTAACCCCGGGGAGCCGTGCAATCAGGGGGTGCCATTCGACTCCCAGCCACCCCGTGACTGTAACTCGGGGGGCGTCACTGCACCCCCACATCCACTTGAGCCCACTGTGCCCTGGGGAGTCGCATGTGTACCCCGGTGCAAGCTGGCTACACAGAAGTGTTTTGGGGTGTCATCCTCCCACCCCCCTCCCAGCACCTGTGGGGCTGTTTTCACACCCCACATTTCTCCCCCCATTTACGGCTCTGTAGAATCCAGCCCCCCCAGATCCCACACACACGTGAGCTCCGGGGGCGCCAGCGTTCACCTCCAATGCAAGCTGTGGGTACTGTGGGTACGGGGCAGGCGGGATCCGAACCCCGCAGCAGATAATGGGGTGCAGCCACACCCCAGAAGCCCCACGTTGAGGGGAGGTCCCTGTGCCACAAGCAATCGCTGGGGTGCAGCCCTAGCCCCCCCAAACTCCACCGCTGTCCACCAAACTGGACCCCAATCGCTCCCTAGCTACAGCCTGCGATGCTGGGGGCCCCCCAGAGCCCCTATTGTCTCCATACGCATAGCGAAAGCCAGGACGCCTGGGTTCTCTGGCCAGCTGGGGGGGGGGATTAGAACTTGGGGGTGTGCTCCTACCCCGCCCCCTGACACACAGGTGTGTCAGACATTGGGGTGCTCATGTCTCCCCAAAAGCCTCCCCCTGCACAGTACAAAGCAAACAACAGCCGGGGCAGGTGCACCCCCTAACTCCACTCCACCCCCCCCCAATACCAAGGACTGGGGGGAGCTGCCCCAGCGCCCCACACCCCTCCCTGGGGAGTGGGGCCAGGAAAGACGGAGGCACCCCACAGCTACCCGCTTCCCAGGCTGCGGGGGGGGGAGCCCCCAAGTCTCCACACGCAGCTTGCAATGGGGGGGGCTACTTCCACGTCCCCCACCCACTGAGGGGCCCTGCCCCCCTTTGGGCACGGACCCCAGTTAACTGCACCCCCAACCCCTTGTCCCCCCCACTACAGGGCCCCCCCGTACTGGGCAGATCCCCCCCGCATTACACCCCTCCCCCTGCATTACACCCCTCCCGCCCCCCACCCATGCACTGCACCCCTCCCCCACGTGCTGGAGGGGGCCGCACCCCCCCATTCCCCGCGGCCCGCCACAGGCTCCCCCCGTAGCCGGGGGGGGAGCGTCTTAAGCGCCATTTTTTTATTTGTTTATGTCGCGGCCCCCCCAATATCCCGCTGGGGGGCGGCGGGGGCGTCCCCCCTCCCCACCCGGCCGGGCCCCCGGGGGCTGGGCGGCAGGACGGGGCCGATGTTCGCGGATGACGGCGCGGGGCGAGGGGGCGGAGAAGGGAGCAGGGCCGGCGCCATCTTGGATTCCTGGCCATATAGACGCACAATGGGGAATCCATCCATCCCGCCCCCCCGGCCCCTTCCAGGCCGCTGATCGGGGGTCGGGCGCGGGAAATGGCCCCCGAGACCGGGCCCATCGGAGAGAGAATCGCCCGGAGATGGGGTATCGGCCCCGCCGGGGGGCGGATGGCCCAAGATGGCGGCGATGCGCGACCGATTCTCGCCGAGGCGCTTACCTCCTGCGGGGGGAGGGGCGCCCAAGTCTCCTCCGAGCGGCGGCCGCGGCCAGAAGTGAGCGGCGCCTTCACTTCCGGGATGCGGGGCGCGAAGCGCGAGCCGGCCAGGACCCCGCGCCAGCGCCGGATGGGGCTGCCTAACGCAGCGCCTGATTGGAAAAAAAACACACACATACAAAAATGGGGGCATTTGTAGCTTTTTTTCTCCCGACAGGGACGGACCCGAGCGCACCGGATTCGCAGCTGCTTCGCGGGTTCATGTTTTTGATCAGGCGACTGAGGCGCGCACCTCTCCCCGCAGCAGGACGGGGCGGGGGATTGTTTTTCCCACGGGGTCCTTCAGGCATTGGTGGCCATGAGGGGAGGGGCTGGGAGTAGTTTGGTTCAGGCTTCACTTTGCCTCTGAGGCCTTGTCCTGGGCTGACGTCACTGGCGGCATGGCACGGGGCAGGGCAGCACTCCATGATGCCACGCTCCCCTCTCACCACCCTCGTGTGATGCCACGTCCCCTCTGGCCACACCCCTGTGATGCCACATCCCCTCTGGCCACATCCCCTTGAGGCCACGCTCCCCTCTGGCCACCCCTGTGTGATGCCACACTCCCCTCTGGCCACACCTCCATGATGCCACACTCCCCTCTGGCTATGCCGATGTGATGCCACGCTCCCCTCTGGCCACACCCCTGTGATGCCATGTCCCCCCAGCCACGCCCCTGTGATGCCACGTCCTCTCTGTCCACACCCCCTTGAGCCCACAATTCCCTCTGGCCATGCTCACCATGATGACATGACCCCCTCTGGCCACACCCCCTTGAGGCCATGCTCCCCTCTGGTCACCCCCCTGTGATGTCATGTTCCCCTCCGGCCACCCCCCTGTGATGCCACGTCCCCTCTGGCCACCCACCCTTGAGGCCATGCTCCCCTCTGGCCACCCCCCTGTGATGCCATGGTCCCCTCTGGCCACGCCCCTGTGATGCCATGTCCCCTCTGGTCATGCCCCCATAATGCCAGGTTCCCTGTAGTTAGGGGGACCATAGTCCCCTTTTCCAGCTCTGACCCGGCCGTCCCAACTCTTTTGCCAAAACTGGGCATGGGTCCCCGACTTGCGCCAGCAGCGCTGCCTTCAGAGCTGTGCCCCTGGGCAGCAGCCGCTGCTCTCCGGCCACAAGGCCGAGTGGAGACGTCAGGCTGGCACGGTATCACCACCCCGGTGTCTGCGCTGCCTCAGAGTCTGAGCCGTCCTTCCCGCCAGGCTCAGCACAGCCGGCTGCGAGGAACTGGAGCGGGAGGCCGTGTCGACGCGCAGCGTTCGTTTTCCGATCAGCTCGGCACAAGGCCAGCAAGGAGACGGTAGGAACCCCTGTCAGCGACGGGCACCTGGCTAAATGGCTTGTCAGCGTCGGCCCGCAGGTCACTGGCTGTGATCTGATTTGCAAACGCTGATGGTTGCTGGTTAGCCGAGCCGCAGGCCGAAAGCAGCATGTGCTGGTCTCGTCCCCGCTCCAGGGTTTGCCTAGCCTGGGAGCGGGTTTTAACTGCACATTCTGTGGGAGCCGAAAGTCCCCCTGAGCCCGCTGAACAGGCCCAGCATCGTGTTCAGATGCTGGGCTGAGCCAGTGTTCACCGCACTGCCCTGACGTCTGCGCTGCGGCGGCCTTGGGCGTTGTCTTCAGAGCTGGGCGCCCCCGGCAAGCAGCTACCCTCCATCATCACCTGGGGTTGCTGCCCGTGTTGCTTTGGTTCTTTTGTGTCCCTAGAAGAAGCAGTCGTTTGCCTGTGGTCATTTCTGGCTAGAAAAATGTCTCCGAAACGTCTGTGTCATTTTAACGAAGACCTCCAAAAGCAGTGAAAGTTTTTTAAAAAGGCCCTTCGGCTCTGGCCGACAGCCAAGGGGTATGCGAGACGTGCGGAGCACGTTTCTCCATTGCTCACGGCGGCCGAAATCCACCTCTAGAGCAGGAAACACAGACGCCGATAAACGTGTTTATCTCCAAGCGTTTCAGGATTTTTGCTGAGGCAAGACACAGAAGCAGAAGAAGGTTTTGGCAGCGAG
>NW_020697854.1:0-11267 GCF_002925995.2 Terrapene triunguis | reverse complement strand
AGCATAAGCTTTCGTGGGTAAGAACCTCACTTCTTCAGATGCAAGAAGTGAGGTTCTTACCCACGAAAGCTTATGCTCCCAATACTTCTGTTAGTCTTAAAGGTGCTCCAGGACCCTCTGTTGCTTTTTGGCGTGAGTGTTGAGCTTCTAGGGATGAAACTAGTTGTGGCGTCCGACTGCTAAGCTGGATGCCGTGGCCCTCATTGAAAATCCCATTGCATCCACTGAAGCATCTGCCACAAAGGCTGTTGCAAGGGAAGTTTTCTAAGTGTAGGCCAGAATGATCTGTCCTTTATGGCTTTAAGGTCATCCAGCCAGGACGTTGCAGCTCTTGAAAGCAGGAATGCTCTAAGGGTGGCTGATGAAGCCTCTAAGTCCCTTCTGAGGATGGCTTCTACCTTGCTAAGTTAGAGCTTTGGGAAATAAATCCCCTTCAGATGGTATTACCATACCTTTTCCTAGAGATACTGCGGCAGCATCGACCATTGGTATCTCTTAGCGATTCTCAAACTGTGGGTCGGGACCCCAAGTGAGTCGCAACCCTGTTTTAATGGGGTCACTAGGGCTGGCGCTGAAGCCTGAGCCCAACTGCCCGGGGTCAAAGCCCAATGGCTTCAACCCTGGGCAGTGGGGCTCACGTTACAGGCACCCTGCCTGGGGCTGAAGTCCTGGGGTTTTGGCTTTGGCTCCTCCACCCCACCCTCGCCTGGGGCCGTGGGACTTGGGCTTTGGCCCTCCCCACCTGGGGCAAGCTCAGTACCCCCTTCCTGGGGTCGTGTAGTAATTTTTGTTGTCAGAAAGGGGTCGTGGTGCAATGAAGTTTGAGAAACCCTGATATATCTGTAATGGCATTTTTGTGGTGCTTGCAATTTAGATATAAATGTATGCCTAGTTATGCACTTACTCTGGTCAGATATTTCCAATTCCTCCCTGATTATGTCCTCATAGATGGGTACCATGGGACGGCGGTCTGTCTCAGATTTGGAAGACAGGTATTTGCCTTTAAGCTTGTCAGTGCAGTGTGTGCTTGGCTCAGGTTGGATCTGAAGTGTGGATACAACCTGTTTGCACATGGGGGTGGAACAACAACTTTGTTGCATTTTTTTTTTTTTTTATGCCCTGCTCAGAGGCTGAATCTGAGTGCTCACCTCTCAGTGGAGGTGGTGATGTTTGAGGCAGAGGACAAATCTTAGTTTTTGTTTTAAATGCCATTGCTTTTCCTTTTTGCGCTTTTTGGTCCAGTTTGCTCGTGTTGCTGCCCTGCTATGGTCAGGGCACAGGCTTTTGCAGCTTGCTTTGTATGGTACCTTGAGCCCTCTGGATTTCTCTCAGGGTCCCTCTCCCCCTTCCCAGGGAATTGGGGTTCATTGCTAGAATTCCCCAGTTTGAGCTGGGAAGAAGGGGAGCTGAGTACGAGCCCTGCTTCTCTCCCCAGGGAATTATAGGATGTGTGTGGGGGGGTGGGGGGCTGGAGCCCCTTAGGGTTTTTTCCTTCTGGTGCTGTTCTGTCCAAGCTGGCTGGCTAAAGTCCTCCTTGTCCTTGGAGTCTCTCCCCGGTCTGCTCAGCAACACTGGATCACGCTTCTCTGGGTTGGAATTGCAGCTTCTTGGGGACAGGGTGGGAACCCAATGAGCCTGTCCAATACAGCCCCTCCAGTTGGCTGAGAACAGGCAGGGCATAATTTGCCTTCTAAAGAGCCTGTAAAAGCTTCCTCACAAATAGACCACTGCTTGGATTTAGCTCGATGTTTGCACATCAGCTCTGCCATGCCTGAAGTGGGGGCCGAGATCACGCCACTGCACAACTAGTCCGGGAGAAGAAATGGTGCATGCCACAGCCCGAAAAAATGGGTAAAGTTGGGAGCAAAGTGAACAGTCACTTGCCTGCAGAAGATCTGGCAGTAAGCTGCAGAAGGGGGCATGACTTGAACAGGTTGGGCTACAGCTGTGAGCTGCCTCCGGAAACTGCAGCCAGGAGGGCAATAACCCATACATACACCTCTACCCCGATATAATGCTGTCCTCGGGAGTCAAAAAATCATACCGCGTTATAGGTGAAACCGCGTTATATCTAACTTGCTTTGATCCGCCAGAGTGCGCAGCCCCCCCCCGAGCGCTGCTTTACCACGTTATTTCTGAATTCGTGTTATATCGGGGTAGAGGTGTATTGTAATTGTGGGAGATGCTGGGCTTCAGCATGTCAGTGCTGGAAAACTTGGTGCTGAGGACACAGGTATAGAGAGAGTATCTATACAGAGTGTTGGTGCTTAGGAGTGTGTACCAAAGGGACTGTGGTCTGCAGAGCTGGATGATACTGGACTCACTCAGTACATGGTCAGTGTTGAGGTGTTGGAGGGACCCAGTCTTGGGTAGTTTACTACTTTTTGACAGTGAAGCCTGAGATGAGTCCAAGAAATGGTGACTTGTTTCTTGGTTTCATAAATACTGAAGAAGGTGACCTATGTTTAGGCTTGTCTTTGGAACGTCCTCCCCCAGAACAAGGTTGACTGCATCAAGGAGGCCTGTTGTGCCCTTCAAATCTCAGTAACTAACACCTGAAGTTTCTGGACAAGGAGGCAGCCTAGGAGTTCAGGGGTTCACATTTCACAGGGGTGCTAACAGTAATGGACTGCTTGGGGGTTTGTCCGTTGGCCACCTCTCTCTTTTCAGAGTCTGAGACGAGCGTCGTTGGGGGCTCCAATAGAAAGCTTTAAGTCAGCATGCCTTGCCTTCTGAGACCACTTCAAGAAGCAGTGTCAGATAGAACAATGATCCAGGATATACTCTTCTCCAAAACGAAAAAGGAACCTGGAGTGCCAGTCATTAAGAGGCACAGAAACACCACAGTTGGGACAAGATTTAAGACATCAGAGATTTAAATTCTGCCATGAAGTCTAAGGCCCCTGTATGGAGAACTGTACTTAATATAATAAAATTAACAACAAATTATTTTGTTTAATTTTGCCCACTGGCAATATAAAAACAAGCAGCTAACTACAACTAAGTAACTACTCTAATGAGGTGTAAATGTGGGGCAGAAGGTGGGTAGAGCCCAAGTTCTGTCTCAATGCCAGGGTGGTAAGAAGAAATTAAGAGATGGTTGGCCCTGCTCCACCCTTTATGCTTTCATATTGTTTGGGGGTGGGGGCATGGGCACATCAGGACATCCAGAGTAATACTAGATCTCAGCCAAAGAAAAAGTCGAGATAGAACTCTAGCTGTGATATTTCCCAATGATATTCTGATTTCTCAGGACCTTAGCTTACCTCTATATCCCCATACTTCCACATCAGTATCACCTATGAATATTTGTGTACAACAGGGGGTATCAAACTCATTTTGTGGCAAAGTCATGGATTGGGAGAGAGGTTACGCCTAAGAAAGGAAATCTTAAGTTATGTTTAGGTAAGATGTGAGTTCCTAATCAGTGGAAGTAAGAACTTAGTGAGTGTGTTTTACATATGTAACTATGAACTTATACAAAGAAACCACACATTTTAGATGTAGAAATAATTTTACTTGATCACAAGCCTCAAATTAACATTAAACATACTAAATTGATTACTAGGTAGATTTAACAAAAAACTTCAAAAGAAGTATAAATAGGCTGTGTGTGGGAAGATTATGTTACATTAGACATTTTATTTCATGTAACCAGTCAACTTTAATACTCTTGACATTTTCAGAGTCTGAAATGTTTAGTGGTACGTAACCTAGTTTTGGTCTTCAGGTTGCTATGACAAGTAACTCAGCAATTAACAGATCTTAACTCTTAACCAGTATTGATCTTCAAAACTTGAAGAAAATGCTACAAGACTAATGCAAAATATTAGGCCAGTAGAGGCAGTTCTGAGCAGATGTTTTAAAAAATGCCCCAATTGCAAGCACGTTGTTGTGATTGAGGGGACAATTCAAAAAGACCAACACTAAGCTTAGTTCAGATAAACATTTTAGACTGGTTCAATAAAAAGTAATGTAACAAATCTAATTTTCCAGATGCATTTACCCATATCTGAGAACAAGAGATAAGCCAGTGTCCATGCACAGAATACAATTTCAATTTAAATACTAATGATGATACTTGATTCATCTTCAAAAAATAACATTTACAGTTAGAGGAAAATGTAAGTTCTTACATCACTTTAAACAAAAATCAGAAACTGCATGTAGCAGTAGAAGGTTTAAACCATGTAGTGAGTTAGAGTAAAAATAAACATGATAAAAGTGAATAAATCATTCGCTTGGAGGTCTACAATCAGAAAATGTTAACACATAATAGTGGTTATTCAAAATATAAAATGATCTAGTCTAATTCAAAATACTTAAAGTTGTGGTTTATACAAAAACAGTATTAGTATAGAAACATTATCTGTAGGGGAAAAAACCCAACAGTTATGATATGGATTCTGAACAAGTTGTGATTTGAAGCCTTTAACTACAATCACTACTTTGTGATTAGGAAATGTATAGATTTTAATCTTATTTATTTAAAAAAAACTTACAAACAGCACAGCTAATTAAAACTGAAGTTTTAAAAGATCCTACTTTTCATTATTTAAGCAGTTTAATTTATTTTGACTGACCAAGCTGACAAAAAGTTAGTATTTATTTTTTACACTGAAGCAACACGGTAATGTTTGTGGTCCAACTTTGCAGGAGAATGTTAATTAAATGAACTAATTGGAATTTTGATTTCTTTTTCATGTAAACATCAGCTGAAGTCTTTTTTTTTAATTGACAAATTTTTACAAATGCTAAATTTGGAGTCAAATAGTATCTGATCGGACCTTTTAAAGGTAGAGAACTTTCAAAAAAAGGACAGTATTTAGGTCCCAAAAATTATGTTCCTTAATAGCTGTTTATGTAATTATCTAACCTTTTGCTTGAATTCTCAAGAGAGATCACTCTTCATCTTCCAGGGATGAAGCACATAGGCCTTCCCTAGAGGAAGGTATATTTGGTGGCCTACGTGGCTTAGGTATCCCTTTAAAATAAAAAAATACCCCATGTTTTACCCTGATACATTTGGGATATACATTTTGTTCAGTTTAAATATACGAAACGGATAATACATAAAATCCTCTTCAAGATAGCCTATGGTGTGTTAATATACACATCCATTTGGCCAGTAATCGGAAAAAAAGCTAGCATTTTCAGTATTAAAAATTAACTGGTTTGATTTTTTTTCTTCTAAATTTTAATTGGAATAAAAATGATAATATTTATTTCTCATGATCTAGAACACTCAGTGAAATTCTGGCTTCATTGACTTCAACAGAGCCAGGATTTCGCTTATGTTTCTAGGCAGCACATTACACATACACATTTGTTACCAAGATTATTTATTTGCAGCTACTAATATGAATTGCATCTTCTTGCTAATCTGAATATTAATAAGGCAAAATTTAAGCATGTCGGTTTCGTCCAGGAAGCTTAGGGAAATCTTCAGGTAACAGAGCATGAACTCGACATGTTGGGCATGTACTTTGTGTTTTAAGCCAGGTTCCAATACACTGTAAAAGATGGCAAGAGAAATGTCAGAAACCTTTAGTTAATTTCAGCTATACTAAGAGTTTTCAACTTAGTGATAAATACTAACAAAAATACATTTAAAAATAGATAGTTGTCCAAAGCATTCAATCGTAAGTTAAGATTTGGTGTTGGAAAAAATACAGCCTCTGGTTCCATGATGCTACACAGACTATGGGTTTTTTTAAAACCAATTTCTGGTGTACACCAATTATACAATTACTTTTATTACACTTATTTTTAAGGTTTGGAACCCCCCCCCCCAAAAAAAAATGAAGTGCACATGGACAGCTTTTCAATCATCAACTTTAATAAAGTCCTACATACCAGTAGATAATGTACTTTCGTATACAATTTTGATTCTTCCTTACTGTAAGAACTTACTATAGATGTGCCTATTTTCATGGTTGCCTACCCTTTTAACAAAACACTGGCAATGAAGCCTGTGTTCCTATTATAGGTCTGGAGTTTGATTGCTAATGAGTAAGGCTACAATTTGGTCATGGGGTCGCAGAGGAATCCATGACTTCCACAGACCTGTGTGACTTCAGCCCACAGCGGCTGGGAGCTGCAGGCTACCCCACCTTCCCTGGAGTGGCGGGGGCCCCCACAGCATGGGGAATCCCCCAGAAACTCCAGTCCCCACAGGGGATCCCCTGGCAGCTCCCCAGCTGCTGCAGGCAGGGGGCTCTCCCAGCCATGGGGCAGGGGCTGCAGATCCCAGCCACAGCTGGGCAGGGTGCTGGATCCTCCCTCTCTCCCCCTTTTTGTCATTGACATTTTTAATAAAAGTCAGGGACAGGTCACAGCTTCTGTGAATTTTTGTTAATTGCCCGTGACCTGTCCGTGACTTTTACTAAAAATGTCCATGACAAAATCGTAGCCTAGCTAATGACCTTAGCATTTCTATAGCACTTTAGTTTTTTGAAGTGATGCAGAAAGATGTAATTAATTAGTAACTTTATGACACTTTGAATAGAAGGGTTGGAGTCAGCTTTATTTTTAAGCTTAAATGGTAGTTTAACAAAACCATTTTAGTGTCTAGCTCTCTAAAATACAAGAAAATTTTGCCAACTGAAAATACAAAAGAGGAATATTCTCAAACATACAATGAGTTATTACAAGGGATACAATAAAAACCAATATATGAATTGCTACTTTAATATCAATGCTAAATACTATACAACTGGGGGCTTTTTTGAAAAGGTGGGAAATCTGTCTAACTCAAAAAATATTTTTACACCAGATAGGTAGGTTCAAAAGACTCACATGTAAATAGTATGAGAATATAAAAAAAATTATTAACCCTTACCCGTCTGTGAAAACTGTGTCCACATTCTAGCACACACATATCTTCCTGGCTTAGCTCTTCATGGCATATTATGCAGGGGTCATCATCAGATGTCTAGAGATAAAATATATATATTTAAATTATTTTATGTAAAGTTAGCAACTACTTTAAAAAAAATCAATCAAGTATAGTCAGCTAGTTGTAACACAGTGGGTTGAGTGCCTTCCAAACATAAAACAGGCATAGATCCTGCCCTGAAGAGCTTACAACCTATTGTAAACAAACCCATTCCTCCTATCTTTTTTAAAAGCACAACAGAACAGAACAACAGTATTTCAAAGTAAGTTGTTAACTAGGGTTACCATATGTCCGGGTTTCCCCGGACATGTCCGGCTTTTGGGTCTTTAAATAGCCGTCCGGGGGGAATTTGTAAAAAGCTAAAAATGTCCGGGATTTCCCCCGGACGGCTATTTAAAGACCCAAAAGCGAGGACAGGGCAGCCGCGCTGGGGGAACCGCGGCAAGCCGGCGCCGCCGGCGCCACTCACCTTCCTTCCCTCCCTGGGCCCTGGGGCAGCGCGCAGCTGAGAGCTCCCGGCGCAGCGGCGCCAGCCCACGGGGCCCCCCCGCCTGGCCGGCAGGAGCCTGCAGAGCGCAGCCCTCCCCCTGCCCTGGCACACAGAGAGGCAGGGAGGTCTCACTCCCCTGCGTGCTGCAGCGGGGCGGGGCCTGTAGACTCCGGCAGCAGGCAGCGGTCGCCGGGCAGAGAGCTCCCCCCGCCCCTGCCCCCCTCCCCTCCACCTGACCCAACCCTAGGAAGGGGCCAGAGGGACTGGGAGGGACCTGCCTGCTGGATGCTTCCTGGGAGCCGCTCCAGGTAAGCACTGCTGGGCTCACCTGGCCCCCTGGCAGGTCCCTCTGGGGGGGCTCCCCTCAGACCCACTGCCCTCAGGCCCCACCCTGACCCTGTTCCCTCAGCCTCCCCCGCAGGCCCCCCTGTACCTCCCACCCCGAACCCACTGCCCTCAGTCCCTGCCCCTGTTCCAACAGCCTCCCCCACAGTCCCCCTGCTCCCCCCAACCCACTGCCCTCAGCCTTGCCCTACCCCAAATCTCTTCTTCAGCCTCTCCCGTCATCCCACCCCATCGCTCCCCCTGCTGTCCCACCCCCTCAACTTCCCACCATTCCAGTCCTGCTCCCCTCTGTCTCATCCCCTCCAGACCCTGTCCCTCTCCCCAACCCCCCAACCCTCCCCAGCCCAGCCCCATTGTCTCCCCCGCCCCACCCCACTCTACACAGCTCTCTCTACCCTGTCCCATTCATGCTCCCCTCAGCACCTACCCTACTCCCCCCATCCCAGTCCTGTCCCATCCCCCTCAGCCCCCCCCAGTCCCAGTCCTGTCCCCCTCAGTTCCTCCACCCTGCTTCCCCCGGTCCATCCCCACACACCCACTGACTCCCTCGACCTCCCTCCCCCCAATCCCACTGCCTGGACCCCCACCCCCGTCCCACTCAGGCCATGCATGAAAAAGAAGCAATGGGCTTAAATTGTAGCAAGGGAGAGTTAGGTTAGACATTAGGAAAAACTTCCTAACTGTAAAGGTAGTTAAGCACTGGACAAATTACCTAGAGAGGTTATGGAATAGCAGTCATTGGAGTTTTTTAAGAGGTTAGACAAACACCTGTCAAGGATGGTCGAGTTGTTATTACTCAGTCCTGCCTCAGTGCAGGGGTTTGACTAGATGACCTGTTGATGTCCCTTCCAGTCCTACATTTCTGTGATTCACACTGAATTGCCTTGTGCCACTGTCTAGTAGTAGTGGCACACAGTTCTCTGACATGCAGGTTTATAAAATTGTAGTTAATATACAGTTTAGAGTATAGCAATTTTAAAGCTCTGCACGTTCAGACCAACTGAGCTGAAAATTGTGATCTTGTATTCAAAACTATTAAGATGTGGGCTGAAATAAAATCAGCACTGAATGTTATTCTAAAATTGTTTTCCAAATATTCTTAAACTCCCAGTTTATCCCCCGCTGATGTTCATTGTGAAAAGTATTGCAGGTCTAATAATAATATTTGGCACTTTTGTAATTCACTGTCCAACATGTGTTTTGTGCCCTCCTGTGGTGGATTTTTAGAGGATAACTGTATAGCTACCAGCTAAGGAAGTTATATCTTGAACTCAAGTAGTAGAAGCTCATGCTTTTAAGTCTGGATGGCTCGGGTTCAATCTTTGGTGACTAGTTATGATGGAGGTTGCTACAGTTATAATCCCTTTAATCAGAGGTTCTGAATATGCTTTGTTGTAGGCAGAACTAGCCTATAGTTAAGCAACCGAAAATTTAGAATGGGAAGTGTTGAAATGTTGGGAAGCCTTATAATTTTGCCAATCTGGAATGAACATCCCATCTGAGGGATGGGGGCGGGGAGAGAGGAGAGTGAGACAGGACCGGGAAACTGGGACAAGGAATCCAGAGTGGTAGTGGGGGGCAGTTGAAATCAGATGAGGAGCTGGGGCGGGTTAGACAGCAATAGGATAGACATAGACTGGAGGGGACGGGGAAGAAGGGTCTTTGACTACTAGAGACCACTCCGTTCTCTGAACATTTGATTCGCGGGAAGCAGGGGAGGGGGAAGAGTAGGGGGCGGAGCGTTCAGGGGAGGGGGCGGAGTCGGGGCAGGGACTTTGGGGAAGGGGTGGAGTTGGGGCGGGGCCGGGGCCCCTTGGAGTGTCCTCTTTTTCCAGGACTGCAATATGGTAACCCTATGTTAACGCAAGTGATGCTACTGAAGCTGAGAAACCATTATGGAATGCTTTTGAAGACAGAGCAATGACATTTTTACAAAAGGCAAAGTTTAGTGATTGAAAGTCTGGGAATCCCATCTCCCATTTTTATTTGCATATTATGGTAATTGCATCCTGCAAACACCTCAGATAAATCTTGTTCTGCCTTCTCAAATCACCTTTAAAATAAAGCCTCATACATGATCACACCTGATAGTGCTGTTACATACATTATGCTTCTAAAAATAGAGGCTAGGAAAGTGAATAATAAGTATTTCAAAGCACTTTGTAGGGAAGATATCAAGTAGGGTACCCATCACCATTTTACAGATAAGTATATTGATGCAGGAAGAGTGTGAGTGACTTGTCTGAAGTTCTGCAGCAAGTTAGTGGCACAGCCAGGAGCAGAACACAGGGAGAGATTTTCCAGTTCTCTGCTCTGAAGACCAGGGAACACTCAAAGAATTGGCTTACAATGCCTAAAGCAACAGGCATTAAAAAAAAGGCATCCCTCATTGGAGGGAGGGAGGGAGGGAGAGAGAGAGAGAGAGAGAGAGAGAGAGAGAGAGAGAGAGTGTGTGTGTGTGTGTGTCAGGCTGTCTCATTAATTACTGCAATGCACAGAGATCTCATCTGACTAATGAAGATATTTTATAAAGTATCTTCTAAGAACATTAGTGAAGCAAATAATACAGATTTTCTTTTTTAAAATATAGAAGTTTTGATTTCCTAGTTGAATTTTTTGTAAGATATAATACCTTGACTTAATTAAAAACCATGGAGTAGTGCATCATAAAATTGCCCCTTGTGCTTTGATATATCGATTGAATACATATATATATATTTAAATCAGTGGAAGAGTAAAGAAAACTTACAGTAGAATCATTTGATTTTATCCATTTTGATTGTGATGGTCCTCCAACAAGTCTCCACGGCTGGTGGGTTGGCTGTGATGGCTGAGTTGTTTTGTTTGCAACAGTTTTATAGGATGGCCTTGCCTTGGATAGGCTAGACACATTTCCCACGGCAGACTTGGCTACTTTCAGAGTCTGAGTTACAACGCAGGATGCTGGCTTTTTGGTTCTCTTTGCTGAGGTTGGAGCCTACAGAGGTATTGCAAAGGAAATTTTTATCATCATCAAACATTATGCCATGCACTTGCTAAAGAACATTCAGTATCCTCTTCAGCTTTGTTTCACCATTTTAATCAATTATGGTGCAAAAAGTCTGACATCTGCCATGTACCTTTTTCTTATTTTGATGGTCCAGAATGAGTTCTGTCACTCGGGTAAGGATTTCATCTGAGCTCAATCCTGAAAGTTTGTTTCCATTTTTAATTTGTACTTCTTTTATGAAGTTAGTAAGATCAAAACTGCAAGGGGGAAAAAAGTAAAGAACAGAGTTTTACAACAGTTTGCATTGTGATTCAGTCAGCACAGTTACAGTAAAAAAAAAAAAAAAGCCTTTGCTTAAAAGGCTTTAGATCAGGGATCGGCAACCTTTGGCACGCAGCCCACCAGGGTACGCCCCTTGGTGGGCCGGGCCGGCTTGTTTACCTGCTACATCCGCAGGTTCAGCCGATTGCAGCTCCCATTGGCTGCGGTTCGCCGCTCCAGGCCAATGGAGGCCAGCACATCCCTCGGCCTGCGCCGCTGCCCCC
>NW_020697853.1:0-5824 GCF_002925995.2 Terrapene triunguis | reverse complement strand
CCGCGCTCCCCCCGCCGCCCCTTACCAGGTGCCGCCCCAAGCATGTGCTTGGGTGCCTGGTGCCGGCCCTGCACGGGGGGCGGGCTCCGGTGTGCGGCGCGCGGCGGCGCGGGCGCAGTGCTGGAGGGGGGTTCCGGCGGCGCTTGGCGGGGGGGCGGCGCAGCGCTCGGCGGGGGGGGCTCGGGGGGCGGCGCTTTTTTTTGCTGCTTGGGGCAGCAAAAAAGCTAGAGCCGGCCCTGGCCCTAGGCATTAGCGCGCCGCACCGTCATGCTAGGACGCCCCGCAGGGGGCCACTGGCAGGCAGCTAGCCCTTGTGGAAGGGAGCCCCGGCCGGGATCTCACCCAAGGCCTCATCCCTATGGATGTTCAAGCACAAATGGACACAGTCCCACAGGGATCCCTTATCCCAAGGAATGTGCAGCTGGGCGAGAAGTTGGGACCCTGAAGGTTCAGTGGCAGCTGCACGGAATATTGGGGCCCTGAGGGTTCGAAGCAGGTGCACAGAATGTTGGGCCTCTGAGAGTTCTGAAGCAACTGGATGGAATGTTGGGGCCCTCAGGGTTCTGAGGCAGTGGTGGGTGAGAAGTAGACAAACTTTATTCCACAGGAAGGGGTTTCATGCCTCAAACTTTGACCTGGGGAGGGGGGCGTGGGGGGTATCTATTGAGGCTCTCAGGATGGGATGGTACAAGCCCGCCCATATCTAAGGCACCTCTCCTCCAGCCTAAGGGGGAGGGGGAGCTACTGGACCCAGCTCTCAAATGATTTTGAGGGACAACAAGTGGGGAAAAAAACAGGGATACAAGTCTTAGGTTCAAAAACCTAGATCCAGCTGGGGCACCAAGCAGAGAACCCCGGACAGAGCTCACACCCATGCTCATGGCTCTGTGAAGAAGCGGCCAACTAATATCCCTGGTGGGCCGTGGGACCAGAGTGAAATATGCACTTGCCCACCAAAGCTCCTCACCCTTCACAAGGGATAGGAGGTCCCACCACTTAGTGCTAGGGCAGGACACAAGGCTGAGGAAGTGAAGGGTGTGGAGCACAAGCCTTGACAGCTATTCCAAGGCCTGGTCTACACTAGGACTTTAATTCGGATTTAGCTGCCTTAATCCGAATTAACCCTTCACCCGTCCACACTACAGAGCCAGTTAATTCGAATTAAAGGGCCCTTTAAATCGATTTCTGTACTCCACCTCGACGAACGGAGTAGAGCCTAAATCGATTTTGTTAATTCGAATTAGAGTTAGTGTGGACGCACACCACCGAATTACTGTGTTTAAGTTAATGGGGTAGTGTGGCCGCACACCACCGAATTAATGTGGTTTGAAACCGAATTAAGGTGCTTAGTGTGGCCGCGCACAATCGAATTTATACAACCTGTTTCCCAAATTCGAATTATCTAAATTCGGATTAATCCTGTAGTGTAGACATACCCCAAGGCACAGTTCAGAGGTGGGCCAGATGCATATCACACAGCTGGCTCAGATAATGCATAGGGGGTGGCCGGGGAGGCTCACGGGTCAGGGGCCCGATTGTACTTGGGGTGGATAGCTGAAGAGGCAGAAATGTCTTATGTATTTACACTTTCCCTGACAACCGCTTAGGAAGTTTGTCCATTGGAACTGGACTATGGCCACTACATCATTTCACTGTGGGGTCCATGAATGCTCAGCAGAAGGGGTGTGCATTAGGTAGGAAAGGCATCTATTAGTACTCAGCAGATGGGTCTAACAAAGATTTATTAAGGCAAAACACTCAGCAAGTTGTGATCAACTACTTACAAGTTGGAAGCTCATTAGGACTGCAGTCACTTCCAGCATCAGACAATACAGCTTCAACCTCCCTTTGTTACACAAACTTATAATTTTTTATCTTTTCTCATATATGTGTATTAGTCGCTCATTTCCATGTTAACTCTCCTCCCCCGTCAGTACATGTTTAGTGTTAGTTCAAACCGGTCTTTTCTAGCTTTTTAGTCATTGGATCTTTTCTTGTTCTCACTACCACGATTGCTCTGCAGTTTCTTACACATACATAGCTCTGCTTCTGCTGTTAAACGTTAACAGAACAAACTCTGAAAATCCACAGCAGGCTTCTGCCTATATATGCCTTCTTCGTTCCCAACAAGCTCTAGTTCACGTTTTGTGATTTTGTTTTGTATTGCGACCAGCTCTCTCTTGTTTCTAGCGGAATGTCTATCTTTTCCCTAAGTAAACCTTTTGTTTTTAATATAAGTGCTCACAAGTGCTATGCGAGCGGTGAGGTAAGGTCAGACTCGTAAATTGGGGTACACTGCTTCTTTGGGAGCAGGGGATCTGGGATTTCGGTGAGTAATCAGTGTCAGGGGCTGGATGTAACAAGGGGGATGCTTCAAGGAGACTACAGTGCACCTCTTGTTTACCTGCGAAGTAAAGACAGGGCTGGCACAGCTCAGAGGAGAGTGTTTGGTGGCTGAGCAACATAACTCCGTTGACTTAATTTTTGAGTGTAGACCTGGATTTAGGAAGAAAAAAAAAAAATCAAATGGACAACTACAAAAGGGGGAGCCCTGGCTAGCAGTAATACAACTGAAAAGGATCTGGGGTTATAGTGGATCACAGATTGGATATGAGTCAATACAATACAGGCTAATATCGTGCTGGGGTGTACTAACAGGAGTGTTGCACGTAAGACATGGGAGGTAACTGTCCTGCTCTACTCAGCACTGGTGAGGCCTCAGCTGGATAGTGTGTCCAGTTCTGGGCGCCGCGCTTTAGGAGAGATGTGGACAAACTGGAGAGAATCCAGAGGAGAGCAACACAAATGATCAAAGGTTTAGAAAACCTGATCTATGAGGGGGGGAAATGGAGCATATTTAGTCTTTACAAAAGAAGACAGGAAGGGAGGACCTAATAACATATTTCCAATATAGCAAGGGCAATTATAAAGAGGACAGTGATCATTTGTTCTCCATGTTCACCTACGGCAGGACAAGAAGTAATCAGCTCAGTTTTCAGGCAGGGAGATGTACGTTAGAGATTGGGAAAACCTTTCTAACTCTAAGGGTACGTCTACACTACCCGCTGGATCGGCGGGTAGCGATCGATCTATCGGGGATCGATTTATTGCGTGTAGTGTAGACACGATAAATCGAGCCCTGATCGCTCTCCCGTCGACTGCTGAACTCCAGCAGTGCGAGAGGCGGAAGCAAAGTCAACGGGGGAGCCGCGGCCGTCGATCCAGCGCTGCGAGGACGCAAAGTAAATAATTTTAATTCGATCTAAGATACGTCGACTTCAGCTACGCTATTCTCATAGCTGAAGTCGCGTATCTTAGATCGACCCCACCCCAGTGTAGACCAGGCCTAAGGATAGTTAAGCTCTGGATCAGGCTTCCAAGGGAGGCTGTGGCCTCCCTGTCCCTGGAATTTTGGATGAATAGGTTGCACAAATACTGGTCAAGGCAGGATTGGTCCTGCCTCAGTGCAGGGGGCTGGACTAGATGAGCTTGGGGGGTCCCTTCCAGACCAACTTTTCTTTGTGAGGAATGAATGGCGATGCTGTATTGCTCCCTGTCTCTCCAAAGATGGTTTGGGATGAGAAGAACCTAAATATAAGGAGATATATCTATCTCATAGAACTGGAAGGGACCCTGAAAGGTCATTGAGTCGAGTCCAGTCCCCTGCCTTCACTAGCAGGACCAAGTACTGATTTTGCCCCAGATCCCTAAGTAGCCCCCTCAAGGACTGAACTCATAACCCTGTACTTAGCAGCCCAATGCTCAAACCACTGAACTATCCTCACCCCCTCCCCAACTGCTACTGGAAGTATCTTGCCTGATACATCCTGGGCTTGTGTTTGCCTTTTCAATGGCCACATGACATTGGGGCTCATAGGTATCCCAGCAATGGTGTTTATAAAACAAAAAGGTTAGGACAGTAATGAAATGCCCTCCCCACTCCAACCAGTAGACCCCACATCCTCCCAGAGCTGGAAACGGAACCCAGCCATCCTGACTCCCAGCACCTCCTCTAACCCACTAGATCCCACTCCCACAACAGGGAATAGAATCCAGGTGTCTTGACTCCCGGCCCCCTGTTTTAACACACTAGACCCCACTTCTCTCCAGGTGCAGGGAATAAAACCCAGGAGTCCCGACGTTCATCCCTACTGCTGTTCTATCCCATTAGACCCCACTCCCTTCCTAGAACTGGGAATAGAACCCAGGAGTCCTGATAATAATCCAAGACCCCTGCTCTCGCCACCAAGGTCTGAGCTCCAAATTAAGCTTTCTTTCAAATTTATGTCTCAGGCCCATCCTGGGTATGTGTCTTCAGATGTCTTATGAAATTTGGCCAGTCACTAAAGCGCTTCCCATAGTTGGGACATTTACAGGGTCACTCCCCTGTGTGGATCCTCTGGTGCATAATAAGCCTGGAGCGAACACTGAAGCTCTTCCCACATTCATCGCATCTAAAGGGTCGCTCCCCCGTGTGGGTCCGCTGATGCTGGGTGTGGTTGGACCTCTGGCTGAAGCTCTTCCCGCAGATGACACATTTGTAGGGTCACTCACCAGTATGGATCCTCCGATGGCCTGTCAGCGAGGAGCTGTGGCAGAACACTTTCCCGCAGACAGGGCATTTGTAGGGTTTCACGCCCGTGTGGATCCTCTGATGCTCCAGGAGGTTGGAGGTCTGAGCGAAGCTCTTCCCGCATTCATCACACCTGTAGGGTTTCTCGCCTGTGTGGGCCCTGCAGTGCTTCATCAGGCTTGAGTTTTGCCCAAAGCTCTTCCCGCACTGGGCACACGTGTAGGGTCGCTCCCCCGTGTGGCTCCTCTGATGGCGATGGAGGTTGGAGGGGTCGGCAAAGCTCTTCCCGCACTGGGCACACATGCAGGGTCGCTCCCCCGTGTGGCTCCTCTGATGGCGAAGGAGGCTGGAACTGTCGGCAAAACTCTTACCACACTGCAGGCATTTGTAGGGTCGCTCTCCTGTGTGGGTTCGCTTGTGGTCTAGGAGCTTGGCGCTGTCAGCAAAGCTTTTCCCGCACTCACACCCATAGGGTCGCTCCCCGGTGTGGCTCCTCTGATGGCGAAGGAGCTTACAGCTGTCCGCAAAGCTCTTCCCACACTGGAGGCATTTGTAGGGTCGCTCCCCCGTGTGGGTTCGCTGGTGCCTCCTTAGGGTCGAGCTCTGCTTAAAGCTTTTCCTGCAGTCTGAACATTTATGGGGTTTTTCTTCCATGAGGGTGGGGTCGTCTTTACACTGGAATGAGGGGGTCTCTCTGCTGTCAACCAGCCCCGCCCTGATTCAGGCTGGTGTCTCTCCCTGCTCAGGGCTTTGGGGTCTCCCCGCGAGTGGCCTGTGCAGCTCTGGTCTCCAAGTCCCGGCCTGATGGGGATTCCCTGATCCTTTGTTCCCACCTTCGGGACAGGAAGAAAACACCGCACAGCTGAGCTAGAAACCCGCCTCCGATCTGGCTCGGGGGGGGGGGGACCCTGCTAGGCTCAGCTGCACAGACCCCCCCGCGCTGCTCCAGAGCTGGCTGGGGGGTAGAGGGGTCTCTCCGGTACCAGCCGCGTTTCAGCTCCGATCCCCCCGGCGCTGCGAACACTTCCCCAGGCAGCGATTTCCTGCCTCGGCGTCTCCCCGGCGCCCCCACTCACCGCCCGGCCGGCCGGGGCGAGCCCTTCCTGGGCCCGCTGCCTGCAGGCTGGGACTCGCCCCTCACGGCGCTGCGAGCCAGGCTCGGAACCCAGGCGTCCGGAGCGCCGCTGGGCTCACCCCCTGCTCCCGACCTGCCCTATTACAGCCCCCTTATGGCACCACGTGCCCCGGGAA
>NW_020697852.1:0-1005 GCF_002925995.2 Terrapene triunguis | reverse complement strand
CCAGTGGGACGCTATGGCCAAAGGGGCAAATGTGACCCTTGGAGCCGTACATAGCAGAATCTCAGGTAGAAATAGAGAGGTTCCATATCTCTGTATTGGGCACTGGTGCAACCACTCCTGGAAGTAGTGTCCACTTCTGGTGTCCACAGTTTGAGACAGATGCTGATAAATTAGACAGGGTTCACAGAAGAGCCACATGAATAGTGAAAGGATTAGAAAACTTCCATCGTGCTGACAGAGTACAGGAGCTCAATCAAAGAGAAGGTTAAGCGGTGAGCCTAAGGGAACAAATATTTACTAATGGGCTCTCTGCTTTAGCAGATAAAGGTTATGAGCCGACAATGGCTGCAAGCTGAAGCCTAGACCAATTCACACTAGAAATAAAGGGAGCATTTTTAAGGTCAGGGATTGGAGCAATTCAAGGAGGGTTGTGCTGGATCCTCCACAACTGGCCTTTTTTTAAAAATCAAGATTTGGTGGTTTTCTAGAAAATCTGCTTTAATTCCTATGGGAATTATTTTGAGGGAAATTCCATGGTCGATGTTAAACAGAAAGTCAGACCAGAGTGGTTCTTCCTGGGCTTGGAATTTATGAATCTGTGACTTTCTGGGGGCGTTTGAAGTCTGTCCCTTTTTGCTTCCCTCTTCTTCCTTCCCTCTTGTCTCGTATTCTCTTTTCTCTTCTTCCATTTCTTTCTGCTGATCTTCTTCCTGGGATCACGTAATTAAAGTCTGCATCATCATGGAAATGAACAAGAGAAATGAGGTGCCATGGCAACACTTATTTGAACATTTGCTAACATGAGAATGCAAAATTTTGTAACCTTTTAATCCTTTTTTAAAAATCTTGACTATGTATTTCCTATTTATTTTATGGTTTACTTTATTGATGAAAGCAAACTTAAGTAACGTTAAATGAAGGGTTTTTTTGTTCGTTAATTTCCTTAGCTTTTTTTTTAAATATATAATAGTTTTTCTTTCTATGTGCTGTTTAAACAATGAAGCT
>NW_020697851.1:51494-75804 GCF_002925995.2 Terrapene triunguis | reverse complement strand
CCCCCCCCCGCGTTCTTACACGTCTGGGTGAGGAGCCTATGGAACATGGGGAGGGGGGAGGGGGGTTATACAGGGGCTGTAGCACCAGTCTGTGATCCTGCTGCCGTTCCTGAAGCTCCATCAGTCGCCGGAGCATGTCTGTTTGCTCACGCAGCAGCCCCAGCGTTGCATCCTGCCTCCTCTGATCTTCCTGCCGCCACCTCTCATCTCGAGCGTCTCTCCTCTCCTTACGTTGGTCCCTTCTGTCCTCACGTTGGTCCCTCATGTCTTCATGTTGGTCCCTCCTGTCCTCACGTTCACTGGCATCTTTCCTATACTTTGAAACTGTGTCCTTCCACTCATTCAGATGAGCTCTTTCATTGCGGGTGGATTCCATAATTTCCGCAAACATCTCATCTCGCATCCTCTTTTTCCGATGCCTTATCTGAGATAGCCTTCGGGACGGAGGAGGGAGGCTTGAAAAATTTGCAGCTGCTGGAGGGAGGGAAAAAAGGAAAGAATTTTTTAAAAAGATACATTTTACAGAACAATGCTTATACTCTTTCACAGTGAACAACACTATTCACGTTACATAGCACATGTGATTTCTGTGCAAGGTCGCATTTTGCCTCTTAATATTGAGTGCCTGTGGCTTTGCTGCTAGAGATCACAGACGCAGGTCCGGGCAACAGAATTCGGCTTGCATGCGGCCATGGTAAGCCATTGTCTTTCGGCTTCTGCGTCCTCCTTTCCCACATACCAAGCAAAGCCTGTTGAGTGCTGTGGTTTTCCTGTTAACCTTCAGCAGCAGAAAACAAACTAACCCCCGCATCCAATTCTCTGGGATGATCGCTTTATCCCTCCCTCCACCGCGTGGCTGGTATCAGGGAAGATCCCTGCAAGCCACATGTGAAAAGCTTAGCGCCAATCCCCTCCCCCCCCCCGCCCGTGCTTGGCTTACTACAGGGAAGGATTTCTTTTCAGCCACAGGCAAACAGCTCAGTAGGAAGGGCCACCTCTGTCCGCTTAATTAAATTCCCGTATTGCAACCAGGTTACCATGAGCAATATCACTCTCCTGAGGATTACACAGCGAGATAAAGAACGGATGTTGCTTGAATGCCAGCAAACACCGGGACCATACTCTGCCAGGCTTTGTCATGCAATGATATCAGATTACTTGCTACTAGCATGGCGTGGTCAAGTGTCCTACCATGGAGGACGGAATAAGGCTGCACTGCCCAGAAACCTTCTGCAAAGGCTTTTGGAGTACCTCCAGGAGAGCTTCATGGGGATGTCCCTGGAGGATTTCCGCTCCATCCCCAGACACGGTAACAGACTTTTCCAGTAGCTGTACTGGCCGCGAATGCATCCCAAGTCCTCAGGGCAAATTAATCATTAAAAAACACTTGCTTTTAAACCATATTTTGAAAGGTAAACTCACCTGAGGTCCCTTCCATGGGGTCATGGTCTTGGGTACTGGTTTGGGAGGGTACTTCAGTCAGGCTGAGAAAAAGATCCTGGCTGTTGGGGAGAATGGAGTGCTGTGTGCTCTCCGCAAGCTCGTCATCCTCCTCCTCCTCTTCCCCGTCCGCAGAATCCTCAGGTGTGACTGATGAGATTACCCCCGCCTCGAAATCCACGGTCAGAGGTGGGGTAGTGGTGGCGGCCCCCCCTAGAATTGCACGCAGCTCAGCGTAGAAGCAGCATGTCTGCGGCTCTGACCCGGAGCAACCGTTTGCCTCCTTTGTTTTCTGATAGGCTTGTCTGAGCTCCTTGACTTTCACGCGGCACTGCTCTGAGTCCCTATTGTGGCCGCTCTCCATCATGCCCTTAGAGATTTTTTCAAAAGTTTTGGCATTTCGTCTTTTCGAACGAAGTTCTGCTAGCACTGAATCCTCTCCCCATATAGCGATCAGATCCAGTACCTCCCGTACAGTCCATGCTGGTGCTCTTTTTCGATTATCGGCCTGCATGGTTACCTGTGCTGATGAGCTCTCTCAAATGTTCGCGGGGCTTTTCCTGTCTACCTGGCCAGTGCATCCGAGTTCAGATTGCTGTCCAGAGCGGTCACAATGGTGCACTGTGGGATAGCTCCTGGAGGCCAATACCATCGAATTGCGGCCACACTAACCCTAATTCGAAATGACAATATCGATTTCGGCGCTACTCGGCTCGTCGGGGAGGAGTACAGTAATCGATTTTAAGAGCCCTTTATTTCAAAATAAATGGCTTCGTTGTGTGGATGGGTGCAGGGTTAATTCGATTTAACACTGCTAAATTCGAATTAAACTCATAGTGTAGACCAGGCCTAACAAATGCGTCTTTCCTCCTTTATGTTCCCTCCATAGATTGTTGCTCCTGAGAAATCTGAGGATCATGGTTTTTCAAGTTCTTTGTCATGGTTTCTACTGTAACTAGATCTGGCTGGAAAATTTGCAACAAACAATTTATTTCAAGACTTTAGCCCCCTTTTTACAAGTGATCTGCGAGAAAGATGTGATGTCACTCTTCACCACTGTTTAATTATTTGTGTGAACAAATTTTAGTCTGTAGATTGTTTGTTGTTTGCAAGCTGCCTCGTACAAGTATATTCGTTTTGTGGTAGGTGAAGATATGTGGCTTTGTCTCTGTCCTCTGACTGGTTGATCTAAACTTTATAAATAAGAGGCGTTCCTGAAAGTGCTTTGATTCTCTCAGGGAAAGAATGGGTGAGCGCATTAAGGAAGAGAAACAGTAGGGAATTTTAAGACATTTAAAATCTTTTGTCTTTTATATAAGAAATATCGTTATATTCGGCCGTATGTGTACCCAGACTTAAAAATAGCTGGGTTCCTTCCTGAGAGAGGAAAGGATATAAACCACATTTATTGGCTGTTGAGCAGACTTTACATCTACATGTGCATGAATGTGTGTGGTCCTAGTGTGAAGGATGTGATCAGATCTCTGCAATAGCCTGTATGCCAGGCATACTGGGAACAAATCCATCCTTCTGCTATTTTAATAATGTTACCCTTTTTGGCCTGAGCGGGTAGTCTGTATTTGGGGTCTTGCAGATTGTTTCTGTTAAGAGGAGAAATGGTTCCTAATAATGGAGTAAAATTATTTTTTGATGCAATCTTCTTCATTTACAGAGAAAGTGCACATAGTCCTGTTCTCTCGATGTAGCAGGAATCAAACAGGAAACAGGTTTTCTGCTCACAGTTCCAAGCCTCTTCTAGCCAGCACTTTACCCCTCAAACCCTCTTTTGGCTTTTTATCAGGGTCACCTTGCAAGTGCTTCTCTTGCTGTCTTCTGGGGTCTCTGGATATTTCTGGGCACAGAGACACAATGCCACCAAACAATACTCAGCCCCCTGCATTTGCATTTGGCCCCTCTGACCAGCCTTACGTGCAGTCTATGTTTTGGGCAGTGGTTCCTATTGTTTTGGCTATCTTATGTCAGAAAGTACCTTAACTGCCTCTTAAATTTGAATGGCAAGTGGACATCATGCCCACCAGCTTCAATCAGATGTCACCCAACTTCCATCATAAAAAATTAAGTGGTGTCCCTAACCACCTAAACACATACAATAAAAAAAAACAAGGTAGTCATACCCGAAGTGGGTCAAGGTCTTCCCAAAAAATGTGTTTAGGCAACAGGAAGGCTGGGAACAATCCTCACATGGACACCACTAGCATGGCTAAATTGTCCTAATGTAGGTTTACTAGTGTTGGTAGACCACATCAAACTACTGCACAGATGCTCGTTCCCCCCTCCCCCCCAAAAAAAAGTGATTGGAAAAAGTGGGAGAAGTGTCACAGGAGCCAGAAAATGAGCTTGAAACAGGGGAGTTTGAGTGGAGATCTGTTGGAGGAGAAGGGAGGGCAATCCCGCTGTTCCTTGCGGGGGAAGGAAGTGAGTTTGTGTTTGCAAACTGAAAACAAACCAGCAAGCAAAGTCTGGTAGGGGATAGTGTATTGTGAGAGACGCACAGCCTCTGATCACAGCTAAACCCTGATTAGTGGGTGGGGCTTCCCTAATCAGCAGGTCTATTAAGGCAGCCAACTGGCCAGTCAGTAGCACAGGTGTCAGCAAACAGAACTGAAAACAGGTGAGTTTGAAGGGAGAGATTGTGGGAGGTGTTTGAGGGTTTTTTTGTTTTGTATTTTTTTCCTTCTTGACAGGAGCATAGGCGGGAAGGCTATGACCACTTCAGAGGCAGCAGTGGTAGTGACCTGAAGAATGGAGAAAACAATGAAGATGACTGGATGTGGAATCTGCATTATTCTGAAGAGGGTACCTGTATGGTGCTTCATTTGTCCAAAGTGCTGCCTGATAGACCTGATGGAAGAGAAAAGCAGATATTTGGAGATGCAGCTAGAAACTATGGTTGAGTTTCAAAGAGGATTTGAGCAGATGGTGGAGGAAAGGAGAGAGGAAGCTGAAGGGAAAACTCAGGCTTGCAGATCCATACTGCACCAGATAAATATCAGGGTAGACTGCTAGATGAAGAAAATGGCCAGTGGAAGCAAGTGACTATGAGAACAAAGCAGAGGAAAAGCCTGGCTAGAGAGACAGAGCTGAAGAACAGGTTCATTGAGTTGGAAAATGACGGGGAGATGCAGGCAGTAATGGAAGATGGAAGAGCAAGGAAGAAGAATAGAGCGGCTAATCCTACAAGAAGAGGGGATGAGACAATGGAGATAGCCAGAGTTCAGAGCCCCAGGAGGACAGAGGATGACCCACAGAAGATTGCAAGTGAGAACAGAAGACAAAATGACTTGATAAAAAGAACAGAAGCAAGAAGGCCAGAGAATCGCACCAACACCAGGAAGAGCAGGTCTATGTGATTGGGGGCTCCCTACTAAGAAGAACAGACAGGCCTGTCACCAGAGCTGATCCAAAGGACAGAAGGATGTGCTGTCTGCCAGGAACTAAGACATGGAATGTAAACCTGAGGCAGAAGAGGATTCTAATAGAAGCAAGAAAGAATCCACTGATTGTCTGTCACGTGCAATCAAATGACAAATCAAAGTCAGAAATAATGGAGTAACATTGTATATTAATGATGAGATAGACTGTAAAGAAATTGGTGATGGAATGGATAAAGTGGAATCTGTTTCAGTCAAAATACATTTGAGGAAGAAAGGTAACAGAGGCACTGGGATAGTAATTGGTGTCTGCTACAAACCTCCAGGATCTGATTTGGATTTGGGTAGCGACCTCTACAATATTTTTAATTAAATAAATACCCTTTGAAATTGTGTGATTATGGAAGACTTATTTCCCAGATACAGATTGGAGGACCATGCTACTAGTAATGATAGGGCACAGATATTCCTGGATAAGATAACTGACAGATTTCTTCACCAGATAGTCACCGAACCAACAAGAGGTGATGCCATTTTAGATTTAGTATTCACAAGTAACAAAGACCTCACAGAAGAATTGGTTGTAGAGGATATAGGCACAGGAACTAGCGGTGCAAGGGGTGCTGCAGCACTCCTGGCTGCTGGCCCCGTGCATCCAGGGTCCCAGCCTCAGCTCGAGGGGTGGGGGGAGTGGATAGGGTCAGGTGGTGGGCTTTCAGCATCCCCACTATTAAAAATGTTCCAGCGCCACTGGTGGAGGACAACCTTGATTCAATTGATCATTAGTTAATTCAGTTTATTTTTGTTTATCCTTCCATTTAGTTTAGATCTATAATTTGGGTCCTTGATTTCAAAAGGGGAAACTTAAAAAAATTAAGGGAATTAGTTAGGGAAGTGGACTGGACTGAAGAACTCAAGGTATGAATATGGAGGAGGCTTGTAATTAATTTCTGCAATTTAGGCTTCAGATACTTTAAGTCAGTATCCCAAGCAAGGGGGCAAACAATTGAAGGGAAGGGCTGCAGACCAAACTGGACAAAAAAGCATCTCAAACAGGATATTTAGAGCCTAGTTATTGTTAGCCTACAAGTAATAGAAGAAGGGATGGATCAGCAAAGAGAGCTACCTCTTGGAGGTCAGAAAGTGCAGGGATAAAGTGAGAACTGCCAAAAGTCAAGCAGAGTTGAACCTTTCAAAGGAAATTAAAACCAATAGTAAAAGGTTCTTTAGCCATATAAATAAAAAGAAAACAAGAAAAGAAGTGGGACTGCTAAACACTGGGGATGGGGTAGAGATTAAAGATAATCCGGATATGGCCCAACACCTAATTGCATGCATTTGTTTCAGTTTTTAATAAGGGTAATGAAGAGCTTGGGGGCAGTGGCAGGATGGCTAATGGGAACAAGGATACAGAAGTAGAAATGACCACATCTGGGGTGGAAGCCCAATTCAAACAGTTTACTGGGCCCAAACTACAGGCCCTTTTAGTTTGACCTCAATTGTACACAAAGACTTACAATAAATTTTGAAAGAGAGAGAAGTTAAGGACATAAAGGTAAATGGTAACTAGGATAAAATACAACATGGGTTTACAAAAGGATGCCAGATCAAACTGATCTCTTTCTTTGAGAAGGTAATAGATTTTCTAGATAAAGGAAATGCATTATATTTAATCTATCTGGATTTCAATAAAGCATTTGATACAGTTCTACATAGGGAATTAGCGGTAAAATTGGAGAAGATGGGGATTCATACAAGACTCAAAAGGTGGGTAAGGAACTGGTTGGTAAAGGGGAGACCACAATGGGTCATACTGAAAGGTGAACAGTTAGGCTGAAAGGAGGTTACTAGTAGAGTTCCTCAAGGATTGGTCTTGGGACCAGTCTTATAGAACACTTTCAGTAATGACCTTGGCACAAAAAGTTGGAGTGTGTTAATAAAATCTGCAGATGAATCAAAGTTGGAAGGTATTGCCAATACAGAAGAAGACCAGAATATCATACAAGAAGATTGGGATGACCTTGGAAACTGGATTAATAGAAATGGGATGAAATTTAATAGTGCAAACTGCAGGGTCATGCACTTAGTGACTAACAAGATTTTTTGCCCCCTATAAGCTTGGGACATATCAGTTGGAAACAACAGAGAAGGACAAAGAGCTGGGTGTATGGTCAATAGTTGATCACAGGCTGACTGAGTCACCAATCTGATGTGGGTATGAAAAAGGCTAATGCAATTCTGGGATGTATCAGATGAGGAATTTCCAGTAGAAATAAGGAAGTATTATTACCAATATGTATGTCACTGGTAAAACATCATCTGGATTATTGTGTGCAATTCTAATCTCCCACGTTTAGGAAAGACTAATTCAAACTGGCATAGGTGCAGAGGAGAGCTACAGAGGAATGGAGAACCTGCCTTATCAGAGAAGACTTATGGAGCTTGGCTTGTTTAGCCTAACAAAATGAAGGCTGAGAGGAGATACGATTGCTTTATAAATATATCAAAGGAGGGTGAGGAGTTATTTAACTTAAGGGCCAATGTTGGCACAAGAACAAATGGCTATAAACTGGCCATTGATAAGTTTAGGCTTGAAATTAGATCAAAGTTTCTCACCATCAAAGGAGTGAAGTTCTCGAACAACCTTTCAAGGGGTATATTGGGGGCAAAAAAACTAACTTGTTTTAAGACTGAGCTTGATACATTTATGGAGGGATGGTATGATAAAATTCCCTATATGGGCATATGGTCCACCTGTGACTATTAGCAAATATCTCCAATGGCCAGGGATGGAACACTAGAGGGGAACGGCACTGATTTACTACAGAGAATTCTTTCCCAGGTGTCTCTCTGGTGGGTCTCACCCACATGCTTAGGGTCTAACTGATCGCCATATTTGGAAGAGAGAAAGAATTTTTCCCCAGGTTAGATTGGCAGATACCCTGGGGTCTTTTTGCCTTGCTGTGCATCATGGGGCATGGGTCACTTGCTGGTTTGAACTAGAGTAATTGGTTGATTCTCTGTAATTTTAAGTCTTTCTTTAAATCAAGATTTGATGACTTCAATAACTGAGCCAAAGGTTACGGGCCTAATACAAGAGCGAGTGAGGTTCTGTGACCTGTGACGTGCAGGAGGTCAGACTAGATGATCATGTTGGTCCCTCTGACTTTAAAGTCTACAAGTCTACATCAGTGAATGAAGGTGGGGGAGGTTAAATACATTGGATGTTGCAGATGCGTCTCCCTATCGTAGGTGAAAGTTTGTGTATCCGCAGTCGAGGATGGTTCATCTCAGGATCAGTCTTGGCTGGGTTGTCTGTTTCTGCTAGATAATATGATGTTGATAACATTGCTACCACAGTGCCAATTTTTCTACCTGATGTAGGAGGTGTTTGAGGCAGAGAAAGCTTTTTCTAAATCATGAAAACTGCTTTTCATTACTCAAAAAATGCCAGAAACTTTGCACAAACAGTTGAACTGGACACTAGCAATTGGTTACCTTTATTTTGTTTCAGAACATTTTTTCCCCGCTTGGAGTTCTACAGTACACATCGTACATACATCCTAAATGCACTTCAGAAGACGATCTCTCATTGTATGGTCCCAGAACATACAATTTGCCATTCTAGATCATACAGTACCATTGGTTTGTCCATCATGTCTGGCATCTTGCCTCCAGCTGTGACCCATAAATATTGCTTCAGAGGAAGATGTCTATTCCCAACCCTTTTATAACATGGATAGACAGCTGTGCGGGATGTGGGGAATGGTTCCTGGCCGCAAGTGTGATCTGAATCCACAATGAAGCATCAAGTTAGATCACATCTATTCCTATGTATGACTAGCTATGTTGTTGTTGATCATAAATAGGATCCTACCAAAGTCAAGGTCCATTTTGATCAATTACATGGCCAGAGGGTTTTAAAATTGGTCAATTTCCCGTTTTCAGCTGTTTACAACAGCATGACATTTCAGATGTAACTGGGAGTCCCAACCCAAAAGGTACTAGGAGATGGGTCTGTTCTCTCCCCACCCCTAGAGCAGCTGTGCAGGGGAAGGATAAATCCTGTCCCTTCCCAGCCTGGCTGGGACTCCCAGCTAGGAGCCACCCGGCTGGGGTGCTCCCAGCAGCAGAAGGAGATCGGACCCGCCTCCTCTGGCTGCAGGAACTTCCGGGGCTGCCGCCCAGCCCGAGAGTTTCCTACAGCAGTGGGAAGCACTCAGAGGTGGGTCTGATTTCCCCTGAAGAGCGGCCATGCAGGGGAAGGACAAGTCCTGTCCCAGATAGGCGCCCCACAGCTGACGTGCTCCCAGCAGAATGGGGGAGAACAGATTTCACAGGGAAGGGCTTATTTCACGATCTGTGACACATTTTTCACAGCCGTGAAATTGGTAGGGCCCTAATCATAAAACTAACCAGATATATTGTAAATTCATGTGGCAGTGAATTCTCTATCTTTATAATACATTGTAGATCACTGGCTCTTGTACAAGTGAGCACAGCAAACCTTTCTCCCCATGCGCACATCTTTGCAAAGGCCAGAGACGGTCAATGTTCTTGCTCTCAAAGGAATGCAGAGACTGTTCCTTGAGTGTGCCCTTGAGGTGCAAGTTTCCCCAGGGAGATGGGAGAGGACCATGGGCCAACGACATACAATGGCGTGAGCTAGACAACTGTGGAATAAGACTGTTTCTGTTGCCCCTCTTTCCCCCAAAAAAGTGACTCCTAACATGTCAAGTTCTCTGAGCCCTCCTGATACATTAATCTAGCCAAGTAAAACACAGTATAAAAATCCACAAATGTGTGTTTAAAAAAAGTACATCATCTTCAATGGAAAATAACGGAAGAGAATATCAGACGGACTCAGGGCATATAGGGGTCAACTTGATCCTTTGCCAAGTAGGCTTCCTCCATAATAAATCAAAGCAGCCAAATAAAACATAATATAAAAATCGGCAAAGTACAAAAAAAGTGCAACAAAAAAACCTTTCAGGGGCTCTCACTGACTACATTCCACCCATTATTCTTGGCTAGTTGTAAGCCCTGGTAATGGAATCAGATTGGAATGGACAGCAATAACTCTGTACTTATTCAGCAAACACTTGCTCCAGCCAGGAAGATGTGTAATACGTTTTGTCTTGCTCAGCTCAAGTTCAGGAAATATTATGTTTTGGTTTTAGAGACGAAGGGATGGTTTTAAAGAAAAGACGTTAAGTGAGAAAGGGATTGGCAAGTTAGAAAATACAGTGCTCTTCCACTTGATAAACTATACTTACCCGTTCTATTTGTGTTGAAATGAAGACTTTGCACTCATGTGGTCTGCCTCAGCAGAGCTGCTTTGATGTTTATTAGGACTCTGGTTTGGAGTAAAAAATGCATGAAGAAGAAAAATATCTTCAAAGATAGGGCAAAAAGAAGCCAACCCCCCAAAATGGGTAGCAGACATGCTAACCAGCATCCTTTGCTTTTGTTAGCTGGGCAATACCCATAATGTTTCCCCTTCGAATGCCAGGGTAATTATGATACTTAGTAACATAAAATTAACATTTTGGGATGGAAAAAAGCCATATGGCTCATCTAGAGTCATCCATGTATCTCTCTAGCTTTCATACCCTGTAATATTTTATCCTCTAAGTGCTTGTGTGATTATTTTTTTCAGTATGTTACTGATTATAGCATCTATTGCTGCTTTTGGTACTAAGAGATTACCCTCTGCATAAAGAATTGAACTCCCTTAGCGCCTGCTCCTTTCAACTAAGTTTGTGCATCCTATAAATTATTCAGAGGTGTGATATTAGTGGATGTGGTCCTGCTCCAGTTCACCCGGTCACATTAATAATCTTAGATCAGTAAGCTGATAAGGTGCCAAAGCAGCACATAAGTAGTGAAATTTACAATGCAGATTTTTGGAATAATTCTTATCTGTATGATGCCAAACTCCACTTGTGACATGTATTTGCAAACTATAATCTTCAGTGCTGTTTCATCCTTGGAGTCAGGGTTGAAAACTGGCAGGGGCCTTTGGGGAATGCAGTGTGATTCCCCCCCACTTCCCCCCCGTCATCCATCTTCATAATACTTTGAAGATTATTGCAATCAGGAGCTTCATATAGGCAGCCATTTTGTGTATTATCTGCAGTCTGCTCACTACCGGCATGCTTATGAAGTGTTCGAGTACTTCTGCAGAAGATTTCCAATCACCTCTTCCTTCCTTTTACTGGCCTATGTAGAAAATATCTATAATGGGGTGCAACTGAGAGATTCTGATTGTCCCTCCATTCAGTTGCCTAGGCAACAGTCTTGTGGATATCCAGCTTTTTCTTTCATTACTGGAGATGCCATTTACTGTTGAGTCCCCCCCCCCCCGCCCCTTGCTGTATTTACCACTAGAAGAGAATAAAGAAGCTTGTTCTGCTTTTCTTTAACTGTTTGGAGATCATTCAGAGTATAAAGTCTTACTAAATTATGTATGATAGGCAATCATACCATAGGCACAATGCATAGTTTAAGAAACCACATAATTAATATTTTTCTACCTAATGGGACAATTTCAGAGGTGAAGACAGTTAAAGCTAGATTCTCTGGAGCACAAATTCTGCTCCCAGTTACACCTATACCATTGTGAAATCAATCAAACTGAAATGTAAAGATAGGTTGGTGTAACTGAAAACAGACTTCAAACCCCTTAAACTAAGTTTGATGCCTTTTTTACATGCATTGAGGTAAGAGCAGTGATCAAATGTGGAATAGGGAGGGGGGAAGTGCTTATATGGCCTTCCTCCTAGACCATAAGAAGCCTAGACATCTTCGCCCTAACTGGCTTATAATTCAGACAGTCTCCCCCAAATGGGTTTGTGATAGGGTGTATACGCCACACTGGCAGTGACAGGAATAAGGGGAGCTGGAGAGCCCAGTTAGCCCATTGTGTGGTACTGGGAGGGGAGACAGGTAATTAAAGATTAGACCTATCTGGGGAGAACCAGACTGGGTGGTCAGCGCCGCCCAGAGGGGGGGGCAAGTGGGGCAATTTGCTCCAGGCCCCGGGCCCCGCAGGAGCCCTGTGAGCCCTGGCCGAGAATCCCTTTCCTCACCCGGTGGCGGTCCGGGTCTTCGGTGTCATTTTGGCGGTGGGGGGCCCTTCAGTGCTGCTGAAGACGCGGAGCGACTGAAGGGCCCCCCGCCGCCGAAATGCCGCTGCCGCCGCAGACTTGGAGCGCCACCCGGTGAGTACATGCTCCCCCACTTTGCCCCAAGCCCCCTGAATCCTCTGGGAGGCCTTCTGGGTGTTTCCTATAAAGGAAGGACTACAGGACAATAAGGGGAAGAGAACCAGGAGAGGAGCCATTGAGTTTCCTTTCTGTTTAAGGAACCATAGAAGGGCTTTCAGGAAGGAGCTTGTACCCTGGAAGTGTTTCTGAAGGGAAAGCATGCAGTGTAGTTGTAGCCGTGTCAGTCCCAGGTTGAGACAAGGTTGGTGAGATATCTTTTATTGGACCAACTTCTGAGAAGAAGAGCTCTGTATAGCTCAAAAATTTGTCTCTCACCAACAGAAGTTGGTCCAATAAAAGATATTACCTCACCCACCTTGTCTCTCTGAAAGGAAAGGGCTGCTGGGGCAAGGAAGAATCCTAAAGCAGACTTGGGAAAAGAGAGACTCCAGGGAAGAAGCTCTGAAGAGGTATCAGGCATCCTGGATGTGGTGCTCTCTAACAGAGTGAGAAAGAACTCTGCAGTGCCAGGAAGAAGAGGGGTGAAGAATCTTTGGAGGATTGAGCCTGGGAAGCGTGGAAGACTTTTCATTCCTTTGAGCTGGGACATTGTCCACCTGGAAGGGGTGGGACTCTGGAGGTATGTCTACACAGCAAAAACACCCGCAACAGTGGGTCTCTGAGCCCAATGCTACAGAGTTGGGCTTGAGCTATGGAGCTAAAAATAAGCATGTAGACTTTCTGGCTTGGGCAAAGGAAGGAAAGAGCCAGTAAATATAGGGAAGCAATTTAAAGTCCAGTGTCCTATGCTGCTTTAATTCAAATGTGGATGGGAAAAGCCACAGGGGAATACTTTTAGTAATAGAATTAGTCTCTTGTTACATGTGTGCTATAATAACGATAATTAGAGAAGCTGTCTGTTCTCCTCAATGACAGTTTGGCTCTTGGGTTGAAAATAATTGGAAGCCCGACTCAGAAGCGAGATGGCTGCCTTGTTAACTGGAAATTCCTTCTATTAGCAGGGGTAACCACAACAAGCAGAAGTGGTGACCACTTAAAGGAGCGGGAAGAATGGACATGTTAAAAGATGACTGGTTTCTTGAACCAAACCAAAATGTATTGGCACTCCACCCGAGTGATCTGAAGCCAACAACACCACCGTTATCTGAGCTTGATAGGGAATCCTAACAATCCCAAACATTCAGGGCTAGGATGTGGGAGGCCCTTCATGGCTGTACAAGGTTTGAGGGGACACACATTAGCAGTCTCAGAACAACCTGAGTTTTGGGGCATGCAGGTACTATATGCTCCTGCTCTGCCTCCCCACCCCAGGGAGCAGGATGCTGGAGAGGGATGGAGCAGACTGCAATACTGATCAATGTGGGGAAGGACATGGTTTCCCCCTACTTCAACCTTATACACTCCCCTTTAGTTATCTAGTCTCCATGGATTGCTAGCAGACACAGTGTCTGTGGTCCCCAATGGGCTTGTGCTCATGCATAGGGGAATATGAAGGCATGGGAGGAGCTTTCCACCCTCTACGTATGCCATCTCATGTACCAGTTGAGCACTGGGGCATGGTCATACCCTCTTTAATTTCACTGCAATAAACTGTCTTTTGTTTAAAAAAGAAGGCATCTCACAAATAAATTGAGAACATTATGGAGAATGGTTTAAAGTAGGTAGATTTTTGACACACACGTATTGTGTGAACCCTTTTCCATGATAATGACCTAGCTTCTGATCAAAACCAATAATTAGGATGGGAGGAAGAAAAAATTCTGATACAGTGAGATAATGTAAAAGACATATAAAACACTCTAGGTAACTTTACTGTTCTCCTTGAGTGCAATATGAATTAATTTCTCTTTATAGAAAACTCTGGGATTTGGAGCAGCTTTTTAAATAAACCTGACTAGATGAATATCTGGGAGGAAACAGGGTATTCTTGCTTTTCATAAGCTTTAAAAAAAAAAGTTAAATCTTTATCCCTCCTTGCTGGACTATTGATAGGATAACATATCAGGTGTTTCAAAGTAGATTTGTAGATTTTTTTTCTGTCAGTTTATTATGAGTGTGTGTTTGTGTTAGTGTTTCCCCTGAAATACCATATGTTGCCATATAAGGTCCTGAATAAGGAAAGAATCTCTATTCAGGAAAGCACTTAAGCATGTGCTGAATTTTAAGCACTAGGCATGTGCTTAAAATTTAGCACATGGTTTCCTGAATTAGGTCTTAAGTATGCATTATACAGCACTGTGATGTGATTTCTCAGGGCACCCAAAAACCTAGGTCATCATGTAACACCTCTGCCTCAGCAAGAGAGAGATTTGCTGATGCTAAACTGGGTGACAATTCCCTGTCACCCCAGTCTGATAGCTACCCAGACAAACACCTCAGGACTCTGCTAGCCCTTACTTTGCCTTGTGAGTAACACTTGCTGCACCCCTGTTCCTAGCTCCCTGGAAGAACGTTCCCCTGGAGCATTCAGCCCCTTTCACTGGACAAGCACAGCAATTACAAGGTCACTATCTCCAAAGAGACAGTGCAAACACCCGCTTCTTTGAGTCAGCTAAGAATTCACATTTACTTAATATTAAAGCACTGAGGCTACTTATGATAAAACAAAGAGAAGTTTATTAACAAAGAGACTGAAGTGATATAAAGCAAGGATAATGGAAACAGAATTGGTAACAAAAGAAACAAAAGTATAACACGCTTCTGAGAGACTAAACATAATTTTAGCAAGTTACAATCCTTTTGCTAAAGCCATTTTCTCACCCTCAGAGGTTTTTTTTTTTTTTTGGTAGAGTTTTCTGATTTCTTGTTAAATCAAGATCCAGGTTTTCATGAGTCCACTATGCTCTACCAGCAGTCTCCTCAGTAAATGGATAATGAAATGTCCTTTTGCTTCTCCTTATATTTCCCAAAGTTTATTGTCTTTGTTTCCAAAGTCAGGATGAACGCCTGGGGTTTAGACTCCCGTGTCTTCCCATGCTTATTTCATGCTCCCCGTCAGCCTGGCGTTTCCTGTAGACTTCCATGCAAATACAGCTCCTATTGCATTTGGCTCCACAATGTGCAATTTACATTAGAGACAGGGAGATAGCTACTTCCCTCCTGGCTGGAAGAAGACCTGCTTCTCCCTATTTGGTTACAGACTTTAAAGCCTAATATCAGTAAGTAGCCATAATTCCTCATACACTATTTATACATACATTTCATGATGATATTAAAGACCAATGCATTACCGGCTGTCATTCCATAACTTACATTAGACTCTTTATAGAGCAATACTATGACAGCAATGCGTTAGGTGTTTATCAGGCTTGATAAGAGTTGGTGTTACATGACAGTGGACTCTTTGCCAGTTGGCACTGAGGGGCTCTGAGGGCCACAAGCACATCCTGCTCACTTTACCCACTGTAGTATCCCTGTTGAAGTAAAGGGGACTCTGACTTGTGCTATGGATTTTGTGACTCTTAATCCTTCTGGCTGAGATTTTCAAAGCCACCTGAAGGATTTGGACACCCAACTGCCATTAGAAATGAATGGGAGTTGAGTGTCCAAATCCCCTAGACAGTTTTGAAAACCTTGCCCTCTGAGTTGTCCTCCTGGCCTCGATGGGCCTACCCATGCGGTAAGGTGCTATTCAGCATCAGAGCAGCAGAATCCAGCCTGGGTGTGTAAAGTGAGCAGGACTGGAACAATGACTGTCTTGCTAAAACTATCCTCAACAGTCATTTAAAGTTAAAATGATTTACTTGTAGGCTTTCTGATCAGCCCATGGATATTTTATGGCCTTATGCCCTGGTTTATGAGCCTTGAAATGAGTTTAAATTAGCTTAGTAGCACTGGGAAAAGTTGGTAATGTCTTCCCTTATTTGGCTGGAAACGGGAGGAATTCTTTCCTGAATGTATTGTTTTTCTTAGCGTGTTTGCTGCTGCTGCTGCTGCTTTTTTTTTATTTTTTTTTTAATGTGATTCAAAAGTGTACAAGGGCAAAGGAAAAAGGGATCACTTTACCAGCTCTCTGGAGTGTCCCAGATGTGCTTCAATTATTAACATAACATGAAATTCTGTTTGAAACACAACATCTTTTCTACCCTGGAGTAATTAACACAGTTTACCAATTTCCTTTCATGTTATCTATACTTAAAAGGGCACAGTGTGTGAGGGGGGCTAGGTAGGCACACAAATCCCTTTATATATGAATGGGATTTGTTCACACACTTCCTGCTCTCAAGTAAAATAAGTACAGGGATCAGAAACTACTGAGCACAACTTTTTTTCTTAGAAGTCAAAATCCTGTTATTTCCAAAAGGCCTGACAGCCCTACCATTGAATTTATGCTTCATTATAATTAGAGCTGCTTGCATTCTATTAACAAAATGCTTTGTAATTTGTATATACTTGTCTTTAGACAATTATGGTTATTTCCCCCCCTCTTTTGCTGTTTCCTAGGTGATTATTAAAGAAAACTGTTGAGCCCTAATAATAACGTACAATGTATTCCAGACATCTAAAGACATGCCAGACTCACCAGGGGAAATCAATCACATTTTAGTATTCATTCTCAAGCAGCCTACTGTTCTATCACTGTGGGCATGTCTTACTGGAGCGCTCCATTAGAGTCCTACAGGCAGAGAAGCTCCAGCTGACAAGTTCAGAAATACAGCTGACACTCTGCATATGCTAATCATATCTGTGAATGGAAAAACAAAGCTATTGTGCTTTGTGCAAAGACAGTTATGGAGCTCTATGAGACAGCTCACCTTAAGAACCTCTCTATCCAGCCTTGAACCTTAGGCTTTAAAGGGACTCATCCTAAATCCATTCCATAAGCTTGTGGTGGTTTTGGAATACTTTTACTTGACACTGTTTAGTTGCTTTAAGAGGTCATTATTGACTCCATCAGTTTCATGGCAAAATGTCCTAGTTTGAATTTAATATCTTGAAAAAGATCTTTGAAAGAAATAACATTGTGATTTTACAAATGGGCACTGTCTGTTAATTTGTGCATCTTTTTATAAGAAATTTGGGTGAATGGCATTTTTATCACGTTAGTTTTGCAGCTGATCAAGCCTCTGTAGTGTCGAACATGGGAAAAATTGGGGTTTAGATCTGGAATCCATCTGAACTTCCTGGCTCAGGATTATTTCAGAACCCCAAATCTGAACAGCCTCAAATTCTGGGTAAGTTTGTGTTTGGACATGAATCCAGATTTCTACTTTGTAGATTAGGTCCATCTCTTCTCTATTTACCACAGCAGCCCTGTTATCTCCTGTACCTCATTATACCATGCATATTCCCTGCACACAGCACTTGGCAGTTAATGGACACTTTCTCTCCTGATTCCGCACTGCAGTCCTTGGTGGTTGTTATTCTGCCCTTAAATTCTATTAGATATAAAATTTAATGTTACAAAAGTCAATGAAAGTTCATAAGACCCTTCAGTAGATCCTTCAAGAAAGTGTAGGTTAAAGTAATACATACACCTCTGGACTGCTGGAAAATGTTATTAAAGTTTTTCATTTCCTGAATAACAGTTTTAAATTAAATAATCCGTGTGAAACCAAAGTTGTGAGTCAAATGCTAATAATAGTTTACTTAGGCTATATGTTGAACCAAGATAATTTGGAAATTGGAAAGCATCCAGTTTCAAACTTCAGTACAAGTGTTCAAAACAGGTGTTTTGTTTGGGACAAAAATCCAACTCACTCTACTTCAAAATCACTTAATAAGAAATTGACTGTATTAGACTCTTCAGGTCACTACATACCTTATAGGCTTGATTCACCACTGCTTTTGCAAATGGCTAGCTTCAGTGGATGGGGGAGTCACCATTGACAGAAGGCAGGTGGCATTTGCAACATGGCCTCATTCCTATGGTTTCGAAAGAGGGAGGGTAGCTTTCACTTGCAGCCAGGGAGATGGCGGATGCTGCCAGAAAGATGGCTCATCAAATTCTATGGCAGATCTGGTTGTGTGATTAAAAATGACTCAAGTGTGTCTGGAAAATGCAGTGCTTTCAAAATCAAAACACTTTGTGAAATCATGTAATTTTTTACAAAATCTCAATTTTGGAAAAAATGGAGCAAAATTCTGACAATACTGGAACAAAATATTTCATTTTTTTTAATCTTGAAATGATATTTTGTTTCAATGTTTTTATGTTTCATTATATAAAATAGGTCTAAATAGAAATAACTTTTTCACCCCCAATTTTTTTTTATCTTTATTTTTTTTATAATTTTCTTTTGTGGATAACATCAACATTTCGGATTTTTGCTCCAAATTGAACTGAAAAAAAAAAGTCAAAATCTTGAAATCCTTTGCAATATGGAATTTTCATCCTCTGCACAGCACTAGTTGTTTTTTGTTTGTTTGTTTGTTTGTTTTCATTTTTTACCCATAGTTTGAGGAGCTTAATTGTAAACTTAATTGTAAACTGTAAACCCAGTTGATCTTCCAAATTAAATAAATGAAAAGGTTAAAGTATAAACTATATAATGCCTTGAATTACTGAGGGGCACAGAGGCCAAATCATTGGCATAAACAGCATTCACTGGCTGATACCAGGAATAGTCCTGTCATCTAAGAAAGAGCAGTAAAGATACACACATAGCCTGAAGAGGTGTTCTTTTAAAGACTGTTGAGCATTTCCTTCCACCTATCTGCTGCATTTTATTTAATTACGTGTAAAAAACACCAAACTCCTACAGCTCCATCAGGGAATAGGCCATTCAGCCATTCCTTCCACCGGCTGAGATTGCACAGGCAGAGTAATCCCTCATTTGCAGTTGAGGGTTTAAAAGGACCATGAACTGAGAGCTCTGAATCCAGGCTTCTGGATATATTGACAACATTAATCTAAATATTTCCCTTTGCTAAAGATGTACAGAACTCACCACAAATGTAGGTTATACATTATGAACATTGTGTCTGAGGTTAATTCCTGGCCACTATATATAGAGAGAGAGGGTATAGAGAGGAACCTCACTCTTCTAGCACTTCACTAATTCACACACCTCATAATTTGCCCACATAAAATGGACTCCCTCCATGCCTCAGCAGCACAATCCGGGGCTGAGGATTTGACTTTCAAAGACTTCATCACTTTAACAAAAAAAGCTATAGAACATTTATTAATATACTAGGAAATATTATAATAAAGATTAAAACTAAATATGTGCTGAACAGATGAAGTAACCATGTTGTACCTGAGCATACAGTGAGATGGGCACAATTTAAGAAGCTGAATAGAATTGTGCATGATATTGTCCTTGCTTTTTAAAATTATTCTCAATTATTCACTGATTAGCAAAATGCAGTAATTTGCATTAGCTCTCCCAGTTATTAGAGGGAGTTATTATTTGTACTGTTGTAGTGCTGTCCTGGACCAGCACCCCATTGTGCTAGGGGCTGCACAAGCACTGAACAAAAAGATAGTCCCTACCCCATAGTGTGGTTTTACTGTACTCTGATGGCTGTGGACACATTTCTAAACTATTCCTTGGTTATACTTTATCCCCTTAAAATCCAGTCGTGGTTGAACTGGTAAATCTAAAACTGTACTGACTCTTTGTAGAAGAGGAGCTTGCACTTCGATGCCACAATAGAAGCTTATGCCTTTCTCCTGCCTTATGTTTGACGGCACATGATGTGGCATGACAAAACATTTCACATAGTTACAGGAGGGATGGGTAAGAAGGAGATAAGCCGTGGCTGTGGCTTAAAAATGTCTCTTAGATTCATATTTTAACTTCTCTCATTTTGATAGCCAGAGAGGTTACCCACAGCTAAAAATGCTTGGTAGACAGAGCGTCTCTAATGGCATCATTAAGTCCACACAGGAAGGGGAGGAAATTCTGTGGATTCAGCTTCATGCATTTGCTGTGTGGGAAAATACATTCTTTATGCTACAGGTTACTAAGGTTGCCCAACACTTCCTATTGTAAGACTATGTTTTCAGTTGCTTATAACTTTACCAGACTTTAACCATTTGGGCTGAGGTGTCTGCCTCAGGCTGAATTTTTAATAAAATTTAATCCAAAACAGTTCAGCTGTTTCTGAGAACTATGGTAGGAAAAAATACATTGTTTTGCCCATGTTAAGTTCTAGAGACCGTCTCTTTTAACAGTTCTCATGCCCTCATGATTTATAGCAGGGAGTTGAAATGTGACAAGTGGGTTGCCTTTGTGTCAGGGATCTGCCTTTTGCCATCCTCATGAAACTCTACCAAATGTGGGCAAGTTATAAATAAGGCTGGCCAGAAGCAAGAATTTTGTTTCGTGAAAAATTTCAATGTTCCAAAAATTGTTTCATTCCACGTTAGAATGAAAATTAGACCATTATAAGTCTGATGAAAAACCAGAGAGGGCATTTGCCCACTAGCTAATACCCCAATGTCTAGGAGAGTCACTTAGCACATGGGAGAGCCATGTTCAAGTTCCTGCTCTGCCTGATTTAGTCTCTATTTCTCCTGTGGAGCTGTTTCACTTTGTATAAATAATTTAATATTCATTGGGCAAAAGACAAAGATACTAACTCTATAGGATGTGGCGATTCTGGGGTGGGTTTCCTGCTTTCTGGTTCTATCCAGATATTCCATCCTGGACTTGAAAAACTTTCCTGGTGAAAGTTTTGTCAGAGGATAAATTTCTGTGCAGGTTTCAGTATGATGAATCAGCATTTTCTGAAGAAAATTCTTTAATCAAAAAATTTCTGACCAGGTATAATTATATGCCTTTGAAAAACTGCAGTTTGCACGTGCTCAGTAGAGACTTCTTTGATTTTAGCAGCTAAAATCTCTGAGGATTCCATCCTCGTGCAGCGTGTTTGAGTCTCTCAGCTCCCAGTGTACATGTGCCATTCCCACAGAGAAACTGAGCATGCTCCCTCCACTCTGGCATTCCTGGCATTTCTTAACTTTTCAGTGCTTGACTTTACCACTTTAATCATTTTTTTAACATAGCTTTTATGTGTGTAATATGTATCTATATTGACATACACACTCAAGAACAGGTATTAATTACTTGCTGTAACATCCTTCTCTGGAGCTTTTCTTAGGCAGCCATACCCACATTTGCAGAAATGCTCAGCGTGTCTGGAAGCTGTAAGACAATGCACTAATGCTAAATAAAGAGACAGTGCTGGGCCACAGCTGACACAGCATGTCCTAACACTTACTTCCAGGAAGGGTGTAGCTGCATTCCTAGATTATACTCCAAGGCAAGGAATAGCTGCCGCCCCTGCACAGTAGAGACTCAGGGATATGATTTGACATTTTTTGCTGTCTTGTATCATTAAAAATGTAGAAGAATCCAGGAACAAGCTTCTCTAGGAGCCTAGTCTAGCCCTCTAACTAGCTAGTATTTCATTCAGATTGTTTGAGGTTCAATCATGCCTTGGAGGCACTAGCCTGAGGCAGGGGAGGTGAAAAGTTGGCTGCCCTGGGGGGAGCTACTGGAAGGGAGCAGGAGCATACACCTGCTGCTACACCCCTTCAGAGGATGCAGCAAACTCCAGTCCCACCTGCATACCTGAAAGACATTGCTGGCTGGTGCATGTGGGGGGTGAAGAGGGAAGGGAACAGGTTTCTGCTTTTCCATACCCCAGGGAGTGTTGTGAGAGAGTAGCCTCTGCGCTCCGGGGAGTACGGCAACACAGTTATTTCAGGCTGCTGTGCAAGGGCATTGGGGTAGGAGACTGAAGATGGAACGCCTCTTAAATCAAGGTTTATTATGTCCTCACGGCATGCACCGAGGCACAAAATGGACTTCGGCTCCTAATTCAATTGATCTTTCAGAAGAGCCAAATGTTCAGCTGAGTTAGTTTTCCTATTGCTGTTAAAAAGTAAATGATGATTACACTAGAACACTTTCGTCGGGTTTGATTTCCCCCCACAACCCCGTTAATTTATCTTTGGTGGTAAAAGCTCTTGGGATTCAATGCAGAGGGTTTCCTTTAGCAAGTGTAAACTTGGAAGGTCATGAGACTTTCACAGCATTGCAGACTGCCATTTTTCAAATGCCCCAACAAATACTTGTACGCACACAGTCGCAACCACACACCATGAGCAGCTGGACAGGAAAAGGAGCCAAGCAAACTCTCTTCTGAGGCAGCAGTAAATACTACTCCTTGGATCATCTTCCCAGGATGGGGGCAGGGGCTTCATAACACCATCAACAGTACCCTTTACATTGAAGAGTGAGAGCGTCATCTAGCCTTCATAAGCCATAAGAAAGCAGGAACCTGACCATGCTGTCAAATATCCAGCATTTTTAATGAGTATGTTCACTCGTCTTTACATTGTTGCCAAAGGAGCCAGAAGGATGGCAAATGTAATTTTGACACATACTCTTTAGAACAATAAACTCTCTATTTATTGGATTGGGGACTAGAATAGCAATTTGCTTGATTCTTATTCTTCAATAAGCAAAAACCTCCTGAGAAATGCTGAGCATTCTCTATTCCCTTGAAGTCAACATCTCTCAGCAGGCACTCAGCTCCATGCAGTATCAGCCCATATTTATTATATTTTTCTTAATGGGATTTGTTAACTTCACCCCCTGAGTTCAACTCTAGTTCACAGCAGTGCTCTGCTAACTAATTAAATTACTCACCTAAGAGTTTGCACGATCAGGCCCACATTTTGCTCTTATTATGTTATATAAATGGGTTAGAGGCCCTGGTTCAGCAAAGCATTTAAGCCCATGCTGAAGTCCCATTGACTTGCTTTAAAAGGAAGTATTGTTCATGCTTATACAATATTTACTCTGATATTAACATATAGTTTTCTGAGGGAAAGTGGATTAGTTTCCAATGTTGTTATTGATATTTGAGTGCTGACAGTGTACTTCAATAGAACTTAAGAACATGCTTAACTTTAAGCACTTCTTAATAGTTTTCTTGATTTGGGGCCAAAAAAATGAATTGTGGGCTTTTTTTTTTTTTTTTTTTTTTTTTGACAGTGTCTATGGGTAGTATCAAGGAAAGATGTTTAATTTTCTTTTAAACATAAAATATTAGTGTTTGCTGTTCTGCTCTTTATTTTTAAAATGGACCTAACTTCTGAGGCTGTATTTGTATTCCCCACATCACAAAAACAGAGGTAGTATAATTTAAATGAAAAATCAGTCCCATATCATAATACATGATATGAAAATGAGCATCTACAATTTTTAAACCCCCTTTAAATTTGAAGCAGCCGTTTGTTTGAAAATCTGTATGGAATTCAAAATTAGCTTTTAAATGCCCATTAAAAAAAAAAAAACTACTAAGAAACAAAGATCCTGATATTTTGTCAAGAAATGCTTGTTGAATGAAAATAACATTAAAAGATATTCCAACTACTGCTGTTTTAATATAAATGAAAGTAAAACCAGGGTGCTGAAACAAAAAACATTATTATAGATTGCTTGACTGGCTAAGAAATGCTAATTCTTCTTGGGCCATGGAGCAAAAATGAATTATGGGAATAAATCTGTCATTCCATCAGTTTGTGCTTATGTGCAGACTAGGCTGAAAAAGTAAATTATGGTTCATATGGATTAGAGGTTTTTTTTCTGTAGAATTTTGTAGTGTTTTGTGCTCTTTCAAACTCAATGAAACTGAAGGCCTTTTTTAAGCAGTTATTTTGTTACTAAGAGCTAAGGGTCCAGAGAGCAGAGCAAGCTATCCTCCATTGCTTCCTATGCTAAGGTCTATAGAGATGGTTACAGGAGTGTACTCTACATCCTACACCTTCATAGCACTGCATCTAAATTCTTTGTCTCAAATGCTACTAACAAAATGTAGTGAATCACTGAGTTTGCCCAGCTCATGTGTTGTTTGCTGTGTTGGTATAAGGATACTGGAGACAAGGTGGGTGAGGTACTGTAATATGTTTTATTGGACTAACTTCTGTTGATGAAAGAGACAAGCTTTCGAGCTACACAAACTTGAAGAAGATCTCTGTGTAAGCTCGAAAGCTTGTCTCTTTCACTAGCAGCAGTTGGTCCACTAAAAGATATTAGCTCACCCACCCTGTTTCAGCACACGTGAAATTCTATCTTTCATTTATAACACAGTCCTCTGACTTTTGCCTTATGGACAGCAGAACTCAGGGCATCTCATTTATTTATGACTACAGCATCTTTCAGGCACAGATTCAAGCTGTGGTCCAAAATAATCCCTTAGGGCTAGTTTACACTTACCGGTTAGTTCGACGGCTGCGGATCGAAGTTCCGAGTTCGATTTATCGCGTCTGGTCTGGACGCGATAAAT
>NW_020697851.1:0-51394 GCF_002925995.2 Terrapene triunguis | reverse complement strand
CCCGGCCCCGCCTTTTTTAATTACCCCACTCCGCCCCTTCCCCCCAGGCTCTCAAGCCTAGGAGGGAGGGGGAGCAGCGACGCGCGAGACAGCTGTTTCGCGCGCCGCGGCCGCTCGGGATCTCCCCCTCCCTCCCAGGCTTCAGAGCCTGGGAGGGAGGGCAAGTAGCGGCGTGTGAGCGGCAGCAGCAGCGGAGGTGAGCTAGGGCGGCCGGGGCACATTTTTAGGGGTGGCATTCTGGCGCCGGCCATGCCGCCCCTAAAAATGTGCCGCCCCAAGCACCAGCTTGTTTTGCTGGTGCCTAGAGCCGGCCCTGCTCAGGGCATCTCATTTATTTATGACTACAGCATCTTTCAGGCACAGATTCAAGCTATGGTCCAAAATAATCCCTTAGACCTGACTGGTTCTTGGCAGAGAGGCATCTCTATGTGGTTCCAGGGCCACCATGTTTTCTTAGCCAAGCAGCAGACTGTACATCATAGATCCTTAGAGCACATGATTCCCCCTTTTTAAGGCATTTGCTGTATAGTATTTTAAAGGAATCATAGACAGAGGAATGTATTATTTTCATTCTCCAAAATGTCTGCTTGCTTCCCTTCACATTCCAGGACAATAACCCCCTCTTCATCTTCCAGATCTTTTGTGTACCTTCCCTGCCTATCATAGTTCCAGGACCTCACCTTTTCCTATTCTGCTATTTGATAAGCACAGCAAATAGAGACTCCTCCTTCACTTCCTGCCTTTCCAATTTACTTAGATATTTCTCCCATAGTGTCTCTACCATCTAGAATGGTGTCTCAGACTCCTTGCAACTCACTCCATCACCCTTTTCAAAGCACACCTCAGAATTAGTTGGGTGATTAAGGCAAACCTGTGGCTCAATTAATGCAGGTTTTTTTTCTTCCTGAGAAATGTAAATCTTTCATCCTTATGAGCATCTTTTCACATCTTCTGATCTATGATCCATCCAAAGAATAATTTGCTAGTTTACAGTCACATGTAAAACCAAGTATCTTGTCAGCTCAGAGCATGTCAGAAGTGACGCTGTAAAATAACTATTAGTTAATCCACAAAAACATTACCATTTTCTCTGCCTCCCCCTCCCAAAACAGCCACTCACTAACATATCAGTGCTTAATTCATATCTTATTATCCAAATGTTGAAGGGGTTTCTCTTTCTAAATTGTCTCATGCAAAGTAATTTATTCTGCTCCTTATCTCAAGTGAGACTTTCAAACTGGTTGTTATGTAGGAAAAAGGTATATGCAGGTATAATGTGAAGATGAACAATATGTAGTAGTAATTATATTTAACTGACCATTAGAAGAAACGATTGACTCCTTATGGTTATCCATTGTTGCCAGAAACACTGGTGCTAATTAAATAATTTAATGTGGGATGCATTTATTTACCTTTAAAAATTGTTCTCTCCATAAATTCCTCAGCCCGACACATTTCTCTTTAGATTTAAGAGGATGAAAAGGAGGACTGAATTAGTAGACTGCAAGTAAGTTAACTTGACTAACAACTACTGGTATTCCAAACTCTTGCTATTAGTGATGAACACAGAACAGAATTGAAAGACTCAGTTCCTGGATGTCCCAGTTAGTGGTTCATGCAGAGTGCCTTAGCGGATTTTAAGAATACAAAAAAATGGATACATTTTCTGCGGGGCCTCTAGCTAGCCTTCACTTGTGCACACGTAAGCTGGAGCGTGTACACACTCCTGTTCCTGTGCTTCGTATGTGCAAACATCCGCTAAAAATTGTTATGTGCATGCGCCTGCAAATGTGCACCTACCCTACTCTGGGGGCACTACAACCCACGTCGTGCCTTCCTCCGTACGCCTCCCCTTGTCAGCTACAGAAAGGAGCCCACCAGAGACTCCAGTTGATAGGAGCAGAATCACCCAAAACAGGGACTATTGCACTGGGAGGAGGGGTAAAATGGGGCCCAGCTGGGGCCACCTTTCCGCTCCCCCAGCAACCCGTGAACTCAGAGGTGTACAGGGTAGATCTCCCTTCTCTTGTTTTGTGGGCTGCGTTGAGGAGCTGGCCAGAGTCTCCAGCTGGTAGGGATAGCAGTAGCATCAGTTAAGGATTCCTTAAAGGGGTGAGTTGGCTACAGGTATTTGTACGTGTACAATATAAGCACAATTGGAGGACTGAAAAAATCTGCTCCAAGATATCAAATGAAAATGTTTTCTTCCAGTCTCTTACCTCACTTTGCTATAGTAGCATCAGTCTGAACGATAGAAAAAAAAGGTCAATTTTTAATTTTATTCAGATTTTTAAAAAACATATAAAGGTATATGAAAGTGCTTTCATAGTGGTTTGTAACTTCACAGCACTATGAAACATAAGCTAATTTATTAATCCATTTACAGATAGGAAACCTGTAACAAAGACATATGAAATAGCTGTGTATGGTTACCAGCAAGCCAAATTGTGCTCTTTGCTTCCATTCCAATACTCTACCTAGTAGACCATGTTACCATTCTGTTCTCTGCTTTGCTGTTTTCCATCTCATTTTCTTTTCTTTTCCCAAAGTAGTTAGCAAAATATTGCACACCTGAAACCACTTTTTTGCAGGTAGTTGGAAACTGGATTATCCCTGCAAGGTTTAGCTGTTGGTTATATTAGTTCACATGCAGTCCTGGCTTTTACATTATCTCATTCCAACACTTCAGTCGTTAATCAGTGTCACATCAACAGCCACTCTTGTGTTCCCCAACGTTCTGAAGCACTCTTACATTTTACAATAAGCATCATTTGGCGCTCCTCTCAGAATGTTCAGAAACAAAAGCATTTACAAGCTACTGCTCTGTTGTAAAACATCAGAACTGGTTCAAATTCACTGGAGAGGATTCAGAGGATATGGTGGAATAGATTTGAAGCTACAAGTTAAACCGACAAAAACCCTAGGATCTATTCTGACAAATAGTCAAAGGTTCAGTTGCGATGGGTGATGATAATCTAGCTGTATAATTATCTTGTTCACTTATAGTACATTTAAGCACAAAAGAGAGTTCTCAGGTACCTGGTGGTGGTATTCTCGTATTGAATCAGAGTCATTTTCCGGCCTTGGCTGTGGGTACACTAGTTTATTTATGAATACCATGTAATACAAATTCCTTTTGGGGCTCTATTGTACCAGACAGGCACAGCCTGACTTTGGAGGCAGAGAAGAGTTGCACTGCATGAGCAGAGCCCTGGCACAAATCCTGTTTCAGGGAGGCAAAGTTCCTCTTGAAACTCTCCTGAAGCACATGCTCACCACATGTTGCCCAGCCAGCTGTGCTAGCTGGTGGATCCAATTTTACTTCCATGCAGTTGTCACAACACTGTTAGGTTTTATCTTCAGTTCTTAAAGCCACTTTGAAAATGAATCTATTTAATTTAATATTTCAAGGTCAAAGTCCTGAGAATGCTTTATATCTGCTCTCACCAAGGATACCTGAGATTGATATAGGTTATCATAAAATTCAGGAAACCTATTATCATTTCTTTTAGATCAGTAGTCACAGCATCATCCTCTAATTCAATTGCAAAGGTAGCCTTTGCCACCTTTTTTTATCCTAATGAGCTAGGGCATTAATCTTCCACTTTTGTATTTCTGCACCTACTGCATGTGATCGTTTCAGCTACATTAGTTCATCCAACTTTGTGCATGAAGGATCATTTGTGATGTCAGAGACTGAGAAACTCAGATATTCAGACATATTGCTGGGTTTTAAATTAACTGTAACCATTCAGGGGGAAAGACCTGGGTGTCACGGTGGATGGCTCTATGAGAAAATCTGCTCAACATACAGCAGAGGTTAAAAAAAGAAAAAACAACAGAATGTTAGGATGTATAAGAAATGTCACAGAAAAAAAATACTGAAAATGCTATAATGCTGTTTTATATAAATCAATAGTATGCCTTCATTTCAGATACTTTGTTCTGTTCTAACCATTCCATCTGCAAAAGAAGATATATCATAAATAGAAAGGATCTAGACATGGGTGACAAAAATGATTAGCAGCATAGAAAGATTTCCACATTAAGAGAGTTAAATGATGACGATTTTGCACAGAGGAAATAAACAAGACTGGATATGAAAGAGGTATATACAGTATTCAGTGGTGCAAGGAAGGTAAGTCGCATATCCCAAGTTACCCACAAGAACAAGGGGACATTTAAGGAAGCTTAAAAGCAGCCAATGTGAAAGTGAGATTTTATGCAACACATAATTAGCTCGTGGAACTTACTGCTACAAGATACTGAGTCTATTAACTTATCTAATTAGTTTTTTAAGAATAATAAGAACATCCATAGTTACATTATTCACACACTCACACACTCTCTCTCACATTCACATACACAGACACAAAAGATACACACCTTCATTTTCCAGGGCATAAACTGATGAATTAAAGAAAAATTCCCTAAGGACAGGTTATTCCATAATTGTCCATTATGCATACTGTAGTGCCTTTCGCTGAAGCATCTGGTACTTGTCACTGTTGTAGGAAGAATACTAGACTAGATGGATCACTGCTCTGATCTGGTATGGCAATTCCTACTTTCCTCGTTAAAGTCTAAAATACACTTTCATTCCTATTTTGTCATCACTGCAAGGCTAAACCCCAGTTTATTTGTTTTACGCAGAAAAGCATATGATATAATTTCAGATGCCACATATGTTTAAGTGGATTTCACACTTGAAGTGCAGCAGAATCACATTCAGAGCTGAACAGGGATTTAATTTCCAGAGAGATCTGTTTTTTAAAACCATAATCCAGAGTATTTTGGAAAGTAGTTTTGCATTGTTAATGTACCGCACGTGAGTGCATCTGCTAAAGCTGAATGCCTGTATAAATCTACAAAGTAAGACTCTGAAATTGCCTAGGTGACAGGATAAATCCATCTGATGGGGGGGAAAAAATCAAAATTAGCTTCCTGTTCCTTAACCTGAGTTACTGCATGTTGGTTACTGTGCGCATTCCTGTTTTTTATTACGGTACTTTTTTTTCAGATAGGAAGAATGTTTGGGTTTATTTTTATTGGCCATCAATTTTCTCCTAGGATCAAAATATCACCAGTTGATTAGGTATTAATGAGGCTTCATTAATATTAAGGTTCTGGCTCCACTACCCTGAACATCTGTGATCTTATAACTTAGTGAATGCGGTGCACCGATAAAATCTTTCTTTCCAATGAAAATTATTAATAAATGATTGAGCAATGTAATTTATCACTGGCTACATTATTATTTCTTAGTACTAAGGTTGCATTATAAATTGACTCTTCAGGAAAAGGTAAACTGATTGGCTTACTTCAGGTCTTTCCTCCCATTCTGACATATGGTTCTGTTTAAATGTGTCCATGTTTGCAACTTACAGTTGACATTTTTGGCACTCACAGTAGTGTCTTGCAATTATACGGAGTCTAGAAAGGAGGATTTGCTTTTATAGCAGAATTCATAAAATAAAAAAGTTTTAGTCAAATTTATTGGCTGCAATGTGCCTTCCAGAATGCAGACGTCTGGTCTGGTGGAACTCAATAGATTTCTGTTCACTGTACACACACATGCACACACACACACATTTTATGAAAGTTTTTGTGTGCAGTAAAATGTTAAATATTTTTTAAACATAAAGTCAGTTTTACCACCTGCAGTGCTTATTATCAAACAAGCTTAATTTCATTTGTTCAGAAAGTCTCCCTCGCTCTCTCTCTGTTTGAGAATACACTGAGTCTATAATATTTGTTTCTTGGTGAAACCAAGTTTTTAGAAGCCAGCCAGGATTTTCAGTAATTCTCACTATGATGCATTTCTAAGTATTTTGTTTAGTTATTTGCAAGGGCTTCACTGCAGGCTCAAAACCACAAGCCTTTAAAGAGGGCAGGCTGAGCTCTCATACTATATGTTTCAAACAGAAACTGTTGCTTATCAGTTGTGGATGGCACATTCCTGATGGCTGAGTGTTGGCATGAAGCTTTAACTTTTACCTTTAACTTTAACTTTTTAGCATATTCATTCTTGCCAGCATATTTATACCTGCCCCTGGAAATTTCCATTACATGCATCCGACGAAGTGGGCATTCACCCACGAAAGCTTATGCTCCAATACATCTGTTAGTCTTAAAGGTGCCACAGGACTCTCTGTAACTTTTATCTGTATGCTAAAAGGGAAAGGATTCATTTGGGCTTGAAAACACCAGACAGAATACCTCCAAATTTCCTTCTTTATGTTTTATCCCAAAATACACTTTAATTCTTGATGAATCCACTGGGTGACCTGTCTGTCACATGATTATTGAATAGAGCTCCCTGTCTCCAAACCATTTAAAACTATTGCATAGCAAGGAAACGCCTAGAACAGCAACACAGCTACAATACATAGTCTATCTTGTGTGTTCTGTTGGGTTGGTTTGTATATAAACAGTGGTATTCAATAACAGATGAGTGACATTATGTTGTGTGATTTAACTGCAAAATTTCTGAGTGGGTGTTAATCACCAGTTGAAATCTCTAACTGCCCGCATTAAACCCTGCAGGTTAAACCTTAGGTGGTGTTTGGGTGAGTGCACAATCATACATGGGCCTGGGGAAACACCCTCTTTTCCTCTGTGAAAGGACTAAGCACTTGTTTATAGTCTGAATTTCCATGAAGATCTAATTCATTGAGATATAAAGACATTTCCTTTGCTGCTTTCCCACTCTAAGAGCAAATGGTGTTGGAGGGTAATTGGCACTTATGAGGAGGTGTTCCCATTGTCCCAGGCAGCCATCATAGACTTTGTCTGCACTTTGAACTGGGAATCATCTCCCCCAGCTTGGAGACCTAGGCCAGGTCTACACTACAGATGTATGTTGGTATAAAAACGTGGCTCAGGGGTGTGAAAAATCCACCCCCCGAGCAACGTAGTTATATCTACCTAATCCCCCGTATAGACAGCGCTATGTGGATGGAAGAGATTCTCCCACCGACATAGTTACTGCCTCTCGGGAAGGTGGGTTAACTACGGGAAGCTCTCCCATTGGCGTAGGAGCATCTTCACCATTGTAGTGCTGTACGTGAAGACAAGCTTATACCCATGCTAGCTCTCTTTGAGCTAGCCTAATCAAAATTAGAATGTAGCTGTGACAGGAGAGGCTAGCTGCCCTGAGTAAGTATTTAGTGCCTTGGACAGGCACAGGCTTGGGGTGGCTTGCCTCTCCTGCCACTCACACAGCTGCAGCTACATTCTATTTCTGGCATGCTAGCTTAATAAGAGCTAGCATGGGTATATCTCCTCGAGCTGGGAATCACATCTCCAGCTTAAAGTGTAGACGTAACCTTAAAGTGTAACTGCTCATCTATTGTACTTTCTTAAAGGAAATTGATATAAATCCATGAAAAAAAGAGGAAATACCTGTCAAAGAAGGAAATACTATTAAAATGAAGGGTTAGGGGGTGTAATGGGTTGCCTTCAACTGTTTGGAAACCAACATTAAATCTAGTCTAAGGCCATGTCTACACTACGGGAACTATACCTGCATAGCTACAGTGCCATACCTATTCCGACATAACCTTGTAGTGTAAACAGCCTGCAGCAATAGAAGGGTTTTTTTCATCTCTGTAGGAACTTCATCTCCCCAAGTGACAGTAGCTAGGCTGACAAGCATTCTTCCATTGGCCTAGCTGTGTCTACATTTAAAATGTAGGTTGGCTTAGCTACGTCACTCAGGCATGTGGATGTCAACCTAAACTTTAAATGTAGGTCTTATGTCCTGATCCTAGTCCCTGGTGATCATGTGTCCACATCACAAATTATCAAGCAGTTTGGAAGGTCCCACCCTCTCAGCTATGGGGAGAGCAATAAAAGAGTTTTTACACGCTAAGATGGAGGTATGTCATGGACAGATCTACATAAAGAAATTTTAACAACTCCTATCCCAACTTTCAGCGGTTCTTGCCTATCTATCTCTGGTACTTATATGGCCCCCAGCACCATAGTATATGAAAACCTCACATCTTTAATGTAGTTCCTTGCAACATCGCTGAAGTAGGAAAATACTGTTATCCCCATTTTACAGATGAGGAACTCAGACACAGAGAGACTGAGGCCCTATCTACAAGGGAGGCAGTGTGGCCTAGAGGATAGCAGACAGGGCTGGGACTCTGCCACTGGCCTTTTGGGTGACCTTGGACAAATCATTCCACCCCTCTGCCTCCATTTCCCTATCTGTAAAATGGGGATAATGGTATTAACCTCCCTTTGTCAAGTGCTTTGAGATCTACTGATGAAAAGCTCTATATAAAAGCTGGGTGTTATAAATATTACTAGATGCACTTTGCCACTATATGTGTGCTGGAAAATTATACTGGCAAAGAGCTCCTAATGTGGATGCAGTTTATACCAGCAAAACTTCACTTTTATAGGCTTATTCCAGTGTGCCCCTCTCCTGCACCCTCAAGTGCAATAAGCTATACCAGCAAAAGCACACTCCTGCCTGTATCTTTTGCCAGCATAGCTATGCCAGCAGAAGTCTGTAGTGTAGATGTGACCTTAGTGGTTTACCCAGAGTAACACAGGATGTGGCAGAGCAAGAATTGAACGCCATTCTCTCACTATTCAGATTAGTGCTCTAACTACCTCCTTCTCAATATCTTTGCTTCTGCTCTCAATCTCTCGCATCCATAGGCTGCAATATATCCAGGCATTGTAAATATACCAAAGCAGGAGACGAAATTATTTTTAAAATATGAAACATTTTTTGTTGTTGAGCAGTTCTTGAAAAGTTAAGCACCACTCATAAAAGCTGATTACATTAAGGGGCTTGTCTACACATGAAAATGATTCTGGAATAATTGCACGTGTGAATTTTGAATGCAATAGCTTTTCGGAAATAACTCCATCTGTAGACAAGCTCTCAGATCAAGGCTTTCACAGCTTCAAAGAAGATTCCACATGGTTATCAACTCACAGCCATAAGCAGAACCAATTGAAGAGGCCCTTTTGACTTTTCTGTACAACCCAATATATTATTTCTGTCAATGGAGAGTCTCTGCTCTCTTTTGGGACAATTATGTGGCATCCGGTGACTTTTTTAATGGCAGCCACTGTAGATATACACGTAGTTACACAGTAATCATGCTCCAACATAGATTTTCTGTCTCTCTACTTATAGGGCTGTAGTATCTGAGAACCTCACAATGTTTAATCTGGTTTCAGAGTAGCAGCCATGTTAGTCTGTATCCGCAATAAGAACAGGAGTGGCACCTTAGAGACTAACAAATTTATTTGAGCATAAGCTTTCGTTGGCTACAGCCCTCTTCATCGGATGCCTAGAATGGAACATATAGTAAGGATATATAGATACACATACAGAGAACATGAAAAGACAGGGAAGTGCTACTATCCTCTTTCTACACTGAGGGAACTGAGGCACAGTAGGCCAGATTTTCAAAGGTATTTAGAACTTGTCTACTTCAGGGGGAGTGGGGGGTGCCTGGAATAGCTAGTATGGAACAGCTGTTCCACACTAGCTTCCCATGTGGACACTCTTTGAATTATCTAAACCACACAAAGTCACTGTTAGTGTGTAATGAGTGTTCACGCACAGAGTTAGCATGGAATAGCTGTTCCACTTTAAATTCACACCCTAGCTATTTTCCACTAACAACCATGTGAATTCCCCATGTAAAAAAGTCCTTACATGCCCAAAGACGCAGGTAGGTGCCCAGTGTGATTTTTAAAAATCTGGCCCAAAGTGACAGTGAGTCTGTGGCAGAGCAGGGAATGAATACAGATCTCCCAAGTTTCAGGCTAGTTCCCTAAACACCGGACCATTTTTAACATCAGGTTAGAGCTGGAAGCTAATAAACTTTTGCCTGTAGCTTTAAAGTATTAACTATATATTACATGTGTTTTTCTGTAAAACTACTAAACATATGCTTAACCATCTGGTGAGAAACAATCAAATCCAAGCCCACAAGGTGTTTGAAAATTCAAACACTCAGTCATACATACTTCTTTACAGCTTTTTTATATGCACATATGAATAATAGTTTTGTATTGTATAATGAAATGACAATGTAAAAATTAATTAACAGTTCACACTGGGTTGTTTCATGCTGCCATTTCAGATAAGGTTACAAACTTTAAGGGGAAAGGAGGTACATTTGCCTCCACACTCCCCCCTCCCTCCCAAAGAAAGAATGAACTGGCTTAATTGTATTTTCTCCAGACCATTCTATTTTCTTGTCTCATTGCTTTGACCATGTCACACCGCTCTTTGCATCTCTCCACTGGCTCCCCCTTCTCCATTGCACCAAACCCATGTATTTATCTTCACTTTCAAGGCCCTTCATGGCTTGTTCCAATCACATCTCTGACCGAGAGTATGTCTGCACTGCAATTAAAAACCTGTTGCTGGCCCATGCCAGCTGACTTGGGCTCACAGGGTTCAGGCTAAAGGGCTGTTTAATTGTGGTGTAGACATTTGGGCCTGAGCTGGAGTACAGGCTCTAGGACTGTATGAGGTGGTAGGGCTGCAGTTCAAGCCCAAACATTATACTTCAATTAAGCAGCCCCTTAGGCCAAGCCCGAGTCTGTTGGCATAGGCAGCTGCAGGTGTCTAATTGCAGTGTGCGCACAGGAATTGAGAGATTGACTCCGTGGCCGCCTCTGCTCAGGTAATGGCACCAACCTTCATTGTACCCTTGTTAAATTTTCAAACAAGCACTGTCAAGCCTTTTCCTATGCTGCCCCTCATATTCAGAGGGGGTTCCCATAAGCATCTGCAACTACCTTGTCTCTCTTCACATCCCAAAATGCCCCTTGATGATGGCTAGGCAGCTGGTGCGCTGAGGCCTCTATCACACTGACACATATTGTCTCATTGTTTCCTTGTACTCTCCAACTCTCTGCCTCATCCATTCTCTCTTGGCTTATATTTGGATTGGAAGCTGTGTGGCAGGGCATATCTCTTTGTCCTGGTTGTACAGCACCTAGCATCATGGGGTCCTGGTCCATGACCAGGGCTCCTATATGTTATGGTAATAGCTAGCTCAGTGGTTTGAGCATCGGCCTCCTTAACCCCAAGGTTGTGAGTTCAATCCTTGAGGGGGCCATTTACGGAACTGGGGTAAAAAAAAAAAAAAATCTGTCTGGGGATTTGTCCTGCTTTGAGCAGGGGGTTGGACTAGATAATCTCCTGAGGTCCCTTCTAACCCTGAGATTCTATGAATAATAACAACATTATCAGACAGCGTTCTGCTTCTCAAAAACTTCTGACTCCTGTGAACAGAATAGATGTTGAAGTAGGAAATTTTATCAGCAATCTGTAAGTTTAATTTCTTCTATGCTCAGATTCTGATACCCTTATGCAGGTTGCATAGTTTATTGCACCTCAAGTAGCCCCACTAAAATCGGTGATGCTACCTTTGGAGTAAAGGTTTCAGAATCCAGCCCCGAAAAGAGAATGAGCTAGAAAACGTAACACCTGTGCAGGAAGGCATGCTTTGCAGCTACAGCATCATGCAGATAGGGTGACCAGACAGCAAGTGTGAAAAATCGGGACAGGGGTGGGGGGTAATAGGATCCTATATAAGAAAAAGACCCAAAAATCGGGACTGTCCCTATAAAATCGGGACATCTGGTCACCCTACATGCAGATGTGCAGTAATCTTTGTTAAGAACAGCAGATTTGGGTTCAGGGGTGCCAGAACTGCGGAGGGGGAGGCAACGGGACCATGCCCCCTCCCACTTTTTAACATAGGCGTAGTAGTCTTGGGCAGGTACAGAGCAGCAACGGCAGTAATCTTTGTTAAGAACAGCAGATTTGGTTTTAAGGGGGTCATAGTATGGTTTCTTACAGAACCTGAGTTACTGCACATGTTAAAAAGTGGGAGGGGACGTGGTCCCGTTGCCTCCCCCTCCGCAGTTCTGGCACCCCTGGACCCCCAGGGTGTGGGGGGCCCAAATGTTCTTTGTGCCCAGGGTGGAGTGCGGCGGCCACTGAGGCTGGACCAGTAGCAGTGGGAGCTGCGCCGGAGGAGCCCTCCCTGCCTGGCTCCTCACTGCCTGTGACCTTCTCGGGCCTACCTGCCACCTCCCAGCTGGGGCAGGGCCTCCTTTCCCTGCAGAGCAGGTGTGTCTGCAGGCCCCAGGGTGGGGACAGGAGCCCGGACCAGAGCCCAGGCCCCTGGGTCCCACCAGCATCGGCGTGCCCCAGGGGGTGGGAAGAAAGGCCAGGGGCTGCTCTTGGGCACCCTGGCCCCTGCCCACGGCAGGCAGAGGGCCTCCGGCACCCCACAGTGGCCCGGGCTCCCTGGGGCCCCTTACCACGGCGTGGCTCTGGCTTCCAGCCTGGCTAGGGGAATGGGGCCCCAGGGAGGAGAGGGGAGCAAGACCACAGTTCTGGTCCCGGTGGCCCCCCACTTCTACCCAGGTTCTGGCGCTCCTTAAGGCCAGCCTTAAGCTCCTAAATTGATGATTTAGTTGGGGTTGGCCCTGCTTTGAGCAGGGGGTTGGACTAGATGACCTCCTGAGGTCTCTTCCAATCCTAATCTTCTATGATTCTATGAAATTGGCCAGGGCCCGTGGGCATGGACCTGTGAGTTTATCCGCCACTGCTTCCACACTGGATATACAGAGCTCAGATCACTTTCATACTAGAGTAATTCAGCTCTGCAGCATTTGTTCCTGTGGGACTATGCATGTGAGCAAAATAACTCGTGTGCATAAGAATTTATAGGTTCAGGTCCATATGCTTCTTCAGATCTCTGCCCTGCCAGTTCAAAAAGAAGAAAGGAATAAGGTAGTACATCTTGTAAAGACAAAACGAATTAACAAAAATATAAAAAAAAACCAAGTTGATGCACCAAAGAAGTGTTAAGTGAAGAAGAATTATTGACATTCACAAAAACGCTCCCATTTGCTCCAGCTAAGATCTTGACTAAGGACATTTTCAGTGATCTCGATACACTGATGCAGTTACAGGAAGTGCGGACTCCTAATGAAGACAAATAGCATGGGTGTAAAATAGGGCTTGTGCTGTCGTAACTTATCCCAGTATTTTGCAGTAGTCAGCCATGCCACGGCAAGCCTGTCTTATAACGGTGTAGCACATCTATACAGCACCTGTACAAAAAAAATAGGCACCAGTATAAACAGGGACTTTTGAATTGAGTTGTCAATAGGGCCAGCCTTAAGCACAAGCAAGATGGCAGACCATTTGAGGCCTTATACTTTTGCGGGCTCAACATACTTTCCACAGCTCATGGCCCAATCCCATTTTACAGTAGCAGGGGGAAATCAGTTTACTTATGAGTTTCCCCTTCTGTGGCTTGGGGTCCTGCCTATTAGGCCAGCACTAGCTTCCACTCCTTCTTAATGGTCAAACATGAAGCAGGGATTGTCAAAAATTCATCCAAATAAGTCTTCTTTGTCCTCAACTAATTACTTGATGAAAGTCTGTGGGTCTGATTAAGGACAGTGAAATGGCTTACAGGAATCCAAAGGTTGTTTTTTTCTCTCTTTTTCCTTTCTTTAGAGCTGCCCATGACCCACTCTAACTAATAGCATGAGACTGGCTGAAGCTTTATTTATATATATTTTCTAGGATTCTTATTTTTATTTAATAATTTTTTATTACAGAATGTGATGAAGTGGGGGTTTTCCCTTGTTATATTGTATGTGAGCCTATGTGAGTCTTACTGTTTTGCATGAATACTGTGTGTGCCTCAGTTTCCCTGTGTATTGTACCAATGCCTAAGTGGTGGGAATAAGGGTGTGTGACTTTTGCTGAGACACTCGGGGGCAGGTGAGGAGGCTCCAGATGCCTGTAAGTAAGTGATGGCCGATGCCCTTCATAACCTGAGAACCAGAATGGGGATGCAACCAGGTGACACTTTGCCCGGGAAGTGAGACAAAGACCAGGAGGAGGGGGAACAGGCATGTCAGCAGTTGGGTCACTGGCAGCTGGGCAGTCTTCCGTTTGGGACTTGGAGGGGGGAGTCCAGGGCATCCGGCCCGGATGGACTTTGCTGAAAGTCACTGATTTCAGTGCTAACTATGCTGTGTTCCTGTCAACTAATAAACCCTTCTGTTTTTCAATGCTGGATGAGAGTCACGGCTGACTGTGGAGTTGGGGTGCCTCTGGCTTCCCCAAGGGTCCCATCCAGGTGAATCCACCAAGGGGAAGCGTACAGTGTGAACAGGGATTCTGAATGCCCCGAGGTTAGACCAGGAAGGCCATAACCGAGAAGGCTTTTTGCCCTGGACAGCATGCCCTGAGGGGAGTCACGCCACTCGAGAGTCCTGGCTGGCTTCATACAGAGCAGTTCCAGATCATCGGACCTGCGACTCCATCACACAGAAGCACTCAGAGATCCTCCATTTTGCTAGATGCTATATAAATACGTACAGTAACATGACTGCCCCAAAGAGCTTATCTAAGAAGTAGAATCTATGCATCTTACAAACACTGATGACTTTGTATCCTCACTACATCCTTGAAAGACAGGGGAGAGTGATTGCCCCATTTACTGATGGAGAACTGAGATACTGAGAGAGAGTAATTGGCCCACAGTCACACAGGAAGTCTATGGCAGAACTGTGACTTGCACCTGGATAGTCTGAGTCACAGTCCACTGCCTTAACCACAAGACAATCCGGCTGCTGACAGAATTTCCTTGGTAGCAAGCCCACATTTCTGTAATTCATTCCCTGCAGAAATGCAATTGAGTGTGCACTTGGCTACTTTAAAAAGAGCTGCAAGACACACATCTTTTTCCACGCTTTCCACTGGTTAAATCCTGGTTTCTTAGCTTACTGCAGGCAGCAAGGAGGATGGTGCTTGGTCTCTCTTATTGTGTTTGTATCTCGGTTTAACCCTTGAAAGGCTAACAGACAGCACAGTAAAGGGAATCAAGTGCATGTTTGTTGTAATAAAATTATACACTCCTACAATAGATCACGTGTCAGAATTGAGAACATTATACCATAGTGTGTAGCCGTGCTGCGTGCTCTGTGATGTTCAGAATGCAGAGTACATTGCAGGCAGCATATCTAGGAAAGGTTATATATTGGCTTCTAGGTTTATTTGTATCAGCTGAGAAGACCTGGGTAGACCCCTTGTTTTCTCTTTCTTTATAAGGTACAAGGATGGCCTTGTTTTGCTTAAGTCTTACAAGGTTTGTTTCATGACATGCATTTCTAGTCTGTGTTAATGCAATTTTTGTGTGTGATATGATTTGTAGGTGTATTTATAGTGATATAAAGTAAGAAAACCTTAAGGAGATGGGATCATTCATTGGGCGGTTGATTCATATGCAGCATAACCTCTAGGCCTTTACAAGGGAATGAGGTAATATGTTAAATTAAATCTGTCTGTCTCCCTCTAAGACCTAAAGTGGTCATTTTTACTGCACTGCATAAGGAATGAGAAACACAATTCCCATTGCTGTGTATATCAAATTCTTCATATGCGGGACTGAAAAAAATAGCACCTTGAAATGGCTATTTGAATATTTATACTAAGAACACTCCAACCATGGAAGGTAATATGATATCTTTTCAATAGCTGTTGTTCAAAATATCTGCTGATCAGAGAACCATTGGGCTGATCTAAGGAGCATTTGGTTCTAATTAACACAGTGCTTACTTTTACTATACATTTTAAAATTTCTCATGCAATTTTTGCAAACCTAAATATAGAGTTAGAATCTCTTGTTTATTTTTTAATTATCTCCACATAGCTAAATAAGTTTAGGAAGCTAACAGACTCCCTCTGATCCTTGCCCCAAGTGATTTTCCCACACAGCCCACTCCAGGGATACAGCCGAGGATAAATAGCTTTTAAAGAAATGGCAGTGTGCCTCTGTGTGTTGCATGCTTTCTATATGCATTCCATTTGTAATCAAAGAAACACACATACATATATATATATATATATATATAACACATCTGCATGCTGCAAAAGAAGAGATCACATGGAAAAATACATTAGCGATGGTAATTGTTACTGTTTCTTTGCACCCAGAGCACACATCACCTTCCATCTGTGAAGAATTTAATAAAAAACAAAAACAAAACCCTAAGAATAGATCCTGCATGTGTTTTGTTTGAAGAAATTACTTTTGTGTAAGATCAAAATCTGAATGATATGTGATTGTTACTGAGTGCCTGGGTCAACCTATAAACTTACTTTGATCCCTTTCAACATAGAAAGTGACTAACACTGAAAAAGTGACCTCACAGGACTGCACAACTGTTCTCCCCATACAAGTGAGCACAGTCATAAACCACTATTGATCTGAGACAGCCTAATAAAGATAAAGAGAGAGCACACAAGCCTGATTCTGCCAGCTTTACTCACTAGGCAAACTCCAATTAACGTCAGTGTGAGGCTTGCAAATTCAGGGCCTGTATTAATTAGTAGGGTGAAATCCTGGCCCCTTTGAAGTCAATAACAAAATTCTCAGTAAGTTCACTGGTCCCAGGATTTGACCTGAAACTTTTTCTTTAACATCTTCTTTGACCATTATTGTTGATACATTTCTATTTAAACTGCTTCAATTCAATTTACAGTATATTGGCTGGATTAGTGTAACCATAATGAATAAAATAATTTGCCCAAAGTTCATTTGTTTTGCAGATAAGAAACAAAATAGTTTTTGAGTATTATGATATATAATTTCAGTATAATTACTAATGCCATTTATTTTTGTTTTAGTAGTGTTCACGGCTGATGTAATCTAGTCATGCCATTTCCCATTGATTCCACCCTTAGTGCTTCTGGTTGCAAGGAAAACTTTGAAAACATGGAAGCTGTTCACACCAATGGAGTGTTATCTTCCTGAGCCTGTAGACAACCAAAAACAAGTGACCTGAAAGGTGGGAAGTGCCCCCAAATGGATTATTAAATCTGGAACGTAAACATGATAGTTTAAATATGAATATTGTTATTTTGCTGTTGATCACCTTAGCAGAATCATCAAGCTCATGTGCTCATCCTACAATGCTAAATTGCCTCTTTGTGTCAAAGGCCACAAAAGTTCCCCACCCAGTTGTCAAAGGTTTCTGCTTCACCCCGATAATCTGCATGGTGCAGTTATGGATAGCTGTCTGTGTGTTAAAAAACGATTTTAAAAAATCACAATTAATTGCATGATTTAAAAAAATAGTTGTGAATAATAGTTTTAATCACTCTGTTAAACAATAATAGAATACCAATTTAACATTAATTATAAATATTTTTGGATGTTTTTCCACATTTTCAAATATATTTATTTCAATTACAATGCAAAATACAAAGTTTAGAGTGCTGACTTTACATTATTACTACAAATATTTGCACTGTAAAAAAGGTAAACAAAAGAAGCATGAAGGGATATATGAATGTTTAGCATAGCTAACATGTAAATACCTTGCAACACCCGCTGCAATAGTGCCAGGCAAATGCCTGTTCTCACTTTCAGGTGACATTGTAAATAAGAAGAGGGCAGCATTATCTCCTGTAAATGTAAACAAACTTGTTTGTTTTAGCGATTGGCTGAAGAAGTAGGACTGAGTGGACTTGTAGGCTCTAAAGTTTTACATTGTTTTGTTTTTCAGTGTAGTTATCGTAAAAAAAAATTATACATTTGCAAGTTACACTTTCATGATAAAGAGATTGCACTATAGTACTTGTATGAGGTGAATTGAAAAATACAATTTCTTTATCTTTTTACAGTACAAATATTTGTAATAAAAATAATATAATATATTTATAATTTAAATTGGTATTCTATTGTTGAATAACGCGATTAAAACTGTGATTAATCATGACTATTTTTAATCTAATTTGTTTTGCGTTAATCACTTGAGTGAATGGCAATTAATTCACAGCCCTAATATATATATATATTTGCCATAATAAACACCGACAATGTGAGGACAATGCATAAAATGCATTGAATTTAATAGCAAGTTAAATAACACAAGGGCAACTAAGTTTATTATTAATACTGAGTGATTATTTCTTTTCATGTTTAATTCAATAAGAGTTCCATGCAGGGAGAAACTGCAAGCTCAGTTCCACTGTGAATATCAAATTAAAATATTTTAAATGAAAGAGATACTTTACATAGCAACACAGGAATAACTATCCCAGAAGAAGTATAGACATAGTTAATGCACTGGACATTTACTCAAGACAGCTGTAATGAATTCTCAGCTCTAACATAGCCATCTTGTATAACCTTGTCCACATCATTTAATCTACCTGCACCTCAGTCCCCAATCTGTGAAATGGGAATAAGAATACTTCCATTCTCCCACCTCTTGTCTATTTAGATCATAAGCTTTTTGGAGCAGGGACAATATCTTGTTATGCACAGAAATATCTTACTAGCAAAATAATACCTTTATTTCAGATGTGAATAATGATAATAATAAAGAATAGCATTCATAATATTTTTTAAAATAAGCTATTTTTATTTATGTTTACAAAAAAAGAGGATGCCTCTAAAATTTGCTTTTGAATTTTGCAAAGGCAGAAAATGCAGTAATAATGGGGGATTTCAACTATCCTCATAATGACTCAGTATATGTCACCTCAGAAAGAGAGGAAGAGAGAAAATGTCTTGACACCATAAATGACTGTTTCATGGAGCAGCTTGTCCTGGAACCCATAAGGAGAGAGGTAATTACTAGGGTTATCGATTAATCTCAGTTAACTCACGCGATTAACTCAAAAAAATTGATCGTGTTTAATTTTTTTAGTCATGATTAATCGCACTGTTAAACAATAGAATACCAATTGAAATTTATTAAATATTTGTGGATGTTTTTCTACATTTTAAAATATATTGATTTCTATTACAACACAGAATACAAATTGTACAGTGCTCACTTTATATTATTTTTTGTTACAATATATGCACTGTAAAAAGGATAAACAAAAGAAATAGTATTTTTCAATTCACCTCATACAAGTACTGTAGTGTAATCTCTTTATCGTGAAAGTATAATTTACAAATGTAGGGGTTTTTTGTTACACAACTGCACTCAAAAACAAAACAATGTAAAACTTTTTAGAGCCTACAAGTCCACTCAGTCCTCCTTCTTTTTCAGCCAATCGCTAAGACAAACAAGCTTGTTTACATTTACAGGAGATAATACTGCCCGCTTCTTATTTACAATGTCACCGGAAAGTGAGAACAGGCATTCGCATGGCACTTTTGTAGCTGGTGGTGGAGGTATCTATGTGCCAGATATGCTAAACATTCTTATACCCCTTCATGCTTCGGCCACCATTCCAGAGGACATGCTTCCATGCTGCTGATGCTCGTTAAAAAAATAATGGTTTAATTAAATTTGTGACTGAACTCCTTGGGGAGAGAATTGTATGTCTCCTGTTCTGTTTTACCCGCATTCTGCCATATATTTCATGTTATAGCAGTCTTGGATGATGACCCAGCACATGTTCGTTTTAAGAACACTTTCACAGCAGATTTGACAAAACTCAAAGAAGGTACCAATGTGAGATTTATAAAAATAGCTACAGCACTCAGCCCAAGGTTTAAGAACCTGAAGTGCTGTCCAAAATCTGAGAGGGACGAGGTGTGGAGCATGCTTTCAGAAGTCTTAAAAGAGCAACACTCCAATGCGGAAACTACAGAACCTGAACCACCAAAAGAGAAAATCAATCTTCTGCTGGTGGCATCTGACTCAGATGATGAAAATGAACATTCATCGGTCCACACTGTTTTGGATCGTTATTGAGCAGAACCCATCATCAGCATGGACGCATGTCCTCTGGAATGGTGGTTGAAGCATGAAAGGACACATGAATCTTTAGCACATCTGGCACATAAATATCTTGCAACACTGGCTAAAAGAGTACCATGCAAATGCCTGTTCGCACTTTCAAGTGACATTGTAAACAAGAAGCGGACAGCATTTTTATCTTCTTCAAATTGTAGCCAAACTTGTTTGTCCAAGCAATTGGTTGAACAAGAAGTAGGACTGAGTGGACTTGTAGGCTCTCAAGTTTCACATTGTTTTATTTTTGAATACTGTTATTTATTGTACATAATTCTACATTTGTAAGTTCAACTTTCATGATAAAGAGATTGCACTACAGTACTTGTATTAGGTGAATTGAAAAATACAATTTCTTTTGTTTTTTACAGTGCAAGTATTTGTAATCAAAAATAAATATAAAGTAAGCACTGCACACTTTGTATTCTGTGTTGTAATTGAAATCAGCATATTTGAAAATGTAGAAAACATCCAAAATATTTAAATAAATGGTATTAATCGCATGATTAATCGTGATTAATTTTTTTAATCGTGCGATTAATCACGATTAATTTTTTTAATCGCTTGACAGCCCTAGCAATTATTGATTTAGCCATAAGTGGAGCACAGGTTCTGCTCCAGGATGTGAATATAGCTGATCTGCTCAGTAATAGTGTAATGTAATTAAATTTTACATCCTTGTAGGAGGAAAAATGCCACAGAAACCCACCACAGTTGCATTTCACGTCAAAAAGGGGAACTACACAAAAATCAGTAACTGATTAAAAGATAGGAAACAAAATGTAGGCATAAATGGTCTGTTTTCACCATGGAGACAGGTAAATAGTAGAATCCTCCAAGGATCTATACTGGGACCTGTGCAATTCAACATATTCATAAATGATCTGAAAAATGGGGGTGTCCAACAAGGTGGCAAAATTTGCAGACAATAAAAAATTACTCAGGATGATTAAATTCAAAGCAGACTGTGAAGAATTACAAAGGGATCTCACAAACCTGGGTGACTAGGCAACAAAATGGCAGATGAAATTCAATGTTGATAAGTGCAAAGTAATGCACATTGAGAAACACAATCCCGACTTTACATACAAAATGATGGGGGTCTAAATTATCTGTACCATCATCATCATGGATAGTTCTCTGAAAACATCTGCTCAGTGTGCAGCAACAGGCAAAAAAGCTAACAGAATGTTAGGAACCATTAGGAAAGGGATAGATAATAAAACAGAAAAAATCATAATGCCACTACATAAAATCATGGTATGCCCACGGCTTGAATATTGAGTGCTGTTCTGATCGCCTCATCCCAAAAAAGATATATTAGAACTTGAAAATGTTATAAGAAGGGGTTATCAGAAAATGATTTGGGGTATAAAATGGTTTCCAGACTAGGAGAGATTCAAAAGACTGGAACTGTTCAGTTTAGAAAAGAGATGACTAAGAAGAAATATGATAGAAGTCTATAAAATCATGAATGGTGTGGGGAAAGTGTTATTTACTCCTTTACATAACACAAGAAATAGAAGTCACTCAATTTAAAAACAAATAAAAGGATGTACTTCTTTACACAATGCACAGTCAATCTGTGGAACTCATTTCCAGGAGATGATATGAAGTCAAAAGTATAACTGGCTTCAAAAAAGAATTATATAAATTCATGGAGAATAGGTCCATCAATGGCTATTAGCCAAGATGGTCAGAGATGCAATCCCATGCTCCGGGTATTCCTAAACCTCCAACTATCAGAAACATCTGATACTGCCCGGTCAGAGATAGGATACTGGGCTATATGGACCATTGGTTTGACCCAGTATGGCCATTCTTATTTTCTTTCTTTAGGCCTCAGTGCATTTACTCTTATTTATATCACTTTGCCTGATGGTCAAAGAACTCAGAGGTGACTTAACCTGTGTGTGGGTGAGGGTGCAATTTAAATATTTTTGGCTGTAACATGTATACCAAACTTCAACTTGATGAGATTATGTTTTGTACTAATACTTACAGGGAAATTGGGAGGATTACTTTGCTGATGTTTGGATAGTGATTTGAAGATTAAATGTGTTACGTAAATATTAAGTATCAGTTTTATTATTTAAAAGTGATGATTTACAAATCCCAGAAGTTCAGAATTTCTAATAGTAATGAAGACTCCTTCAAAAGCGTAAAGGAAACATAGCATCTCTTTGAATACAATACAGAGATGGCAGCAAATTCTGATGACTCTACACAATTTATACTTGGGCAAACTCTGAGTTCATTGGAAAATTTGCCTAAGTAATAGATAACGAGAACTAAGAGCTAGAATTCTTCCATCTCTACAATACTCACATTGATCAGTAGTTTACTCCTGTGAGTTGTTCAATTAATTTCAATACAATAAATTGAAGAGTACGATGCTTCTCAATAGCCCAGCAACCATTTAGGGCCATGGTTAACTGTAGGTATTGCTTCCATCCCAAATGTGTATTCAAAGTAAAGCCTGTACTTAAATGCTTTCCTAAATCGGGGTCAGGCTGAGTAAAGATGGTAGAATCTGGTCCTGAGTAAGAGATGTAAAATTTGGTCTGACATGATGATGTCAAAAGCAGAGCTGGGTGACATTTTTCACACACTTTTTTAAAACTAAAATAAAAGGAGATTCAGGTCAACCAAAACATTTTGTGAATTTATGTCGATTTCAATGGCTGGAAAAAAAAAAAAAGGAAATGTCAAAACAAGCCATTTCAGCACTGTCGTCATAAAACTTTCGATTTTGGGGGGCTAGATTCACAAGGGGATTTAGGCAGCATTTACAAAACCAGAGAAGGTGGTGGTGGGCTGCTAATAGCCCAGTAGTTAAGGCACATATAAGGGATATGAACAACCAAGGTTTGAATCCCCACTCTAGAGCAGGGACTTACATCCAAGTTTACCCCCCAGTTTTGTTAATCTAGCGTTTCATTTCATTTGATTTTAATAAAAATACCCAAGATAAAGATTTTTCCAACTTCTTCAATTCACCAAAATTTCTGGAAAATGTTGGTTTGGTTCGGTATGAATCAAAATTGTGCTTTGATTTTTTGAAACTGCCAGTGAACCAAAAAAATCCATTTATTCACACAGCTCCAGTTAGAAGTGAGAGAGTTAAAATCTTCATATGAAACAAACCAGAGACTGAGTACAGGCTACACCCTAATGGTGTCAGGTCAGCATTTTGGACTTGGAGTCGAGATGTGGTTTCCCACACCAGGCACTGCCAAGCACTGCTGTTTTTATGGGAAAGAGGCTTCTTTTTTTAGACTATTATAACACTTGAAAAATATGTTTGCTGACAATTTTTTTTAAATGTAAGAATTGATAAACAGGGCTCCAGTTCCCCAATTGAGCCACAGTCAGCTTATAAAAAAGACAGAAAACCAGAGAACCAACAGAAGTGAATCTGAGGTTTATGAAAGAATGCATCTATAAAGACTGTTATCAGGAGGTAGAAAGTATTTGGAAATGACCTCATTCAGTATCGTGCATTTAACCATGCATTAGGAAGTTTCTGTTCAAAGTGGTCCAAGAAACTGGCTCTTGTTAGAAAACAAGTAGTCACCAATGGTTGTGCAATTGAGCATAACAAAAATAACTGTAAAACATAATAATAGTATTCATAATCAAAGTAAACACAATCCAATTCTACTGTGATTTACACTCCAGCTAACCTAGTGCGGTGAAAGCTCTGCACCAGGGGTTGGGCAATCTGGGTTCAATTCCTGCTTCTGCCACAAAGGTCTTGTGTGCCCTTCAGAAGTCAGGTAATGTCTCAGATCTACATCTACAAAGTGGGACTATACATACTACATAGATTGTCACCTGTCTGGGGCAGGGACTGTCCTCTTCTATGTATATGTACAGCATGTAGCACAATAGGACCGTTACCTCACTCAGAATAGCTAGGTTCTACTGTAATATAAGTGTGATGACTGGCGTGTATGTGTTGCCTTCCTGCTTATTGCTTCCTTTCCCTGTTCCTGTTTGTTTCCTGGTTCTGGTTCTTACACTCAGTGTTAGAGTTTTGTTCCTATGTGTTCATAGTGTTGGGTGTATACAGTTACTCAGGGCCTGTTGCTACAGCACCATCATTTGGACTGTTGTTATGTTTTGTTCAGACTGTTGCTGACTTAACTGGTTTTGACTGACCACCCACCTGTGGGTCCTGCTTCAATTTCCTTGTGCTTTGGGATTGCTGTTCTGGGGTGCATCAGAGAGTAACAATGAGACAATTATAACTGGTCAAAAATGGGATTTTGTTTTCACAGGAAATTTTGACATTTTGAAATTACTTTCTGTTGTGAAGTGGAAGAAAACACTCTGAATACCTATTTTTTCCCCCCAGAACAGAAAATTCAGAAAAGTTACAAATGGGAAATGTCAAAATAGATAATGTCTACATTTTTGGTTGAAACAAAATCAATTGGCATTTTGAAATGACATTTCAAAACAAGATTTTGTTTTAAATCAACATTTTGAACAATAAATGCAGTGTCTTTTCAAAACATTAATTCAAAATGACATTTTTCATTTGGAGTCTCCTGATCAGAAAATTGAAATGTTTCATCAAAACTGATGTTTTCCCATGGAAATTTTTGATTTTGATGAAACATTTCCAATGGGAAAATGTTTCATACAAAATTGTGAGCAACTCTAACAATAATAATGCTGAATTTAGTGGAGTTACCTAGGATGAGCGGTGGTGCAGAATTTAACCCTTAGGTTATATTTAGCACTTTGCACTGCTAACAGTATGTAAACATCTGGATTGTGATTTACTTTTGGCCTGAAATGAACGTTTGTCAGCCACTTTCTTTATTGTCAGGTTACGATGGAGATGCATCCGGGCATTATGACATGGTACAAGGGGTCACAGCACCATACCACCCGGTGCTCCACCCCACAATGCCTGGAGCAGGAAGCCAGGCCAAGCCCTGAGGGACAGGAGCTGCCACTAGTGAGTGAGGGGCGGACTTGCATTCAAGCCCTATATGAAAATTCATGTCATACCCCTGCTTGTGTCAATTGCATAATGTACTTGAAAAGGTGTAACACATATATCTGAAGAGCACCAGGGAAGACGGTCACCCTCTCTCAGCCCCTCATTAGCTCTGCCACTGTCCAGATCCTCAGGTGGTATGTTAGCATAGATCCATTGGATCTGGCCCATAATCTTATTTTCCGTAGTTGATTCATTATTCCTCAGCATATACAGTCTATTTCCAGATCCTACTAAAAACAATCCCCCAAACCTTCATTTTCATTGCCACAATTCTCATTTTGTTTTGGCTATACCCCGCTTTCTGAAAAAGCAACCATGGCCCCAAAATTCCCCAGTACTAAACTCCTTTTCGCCACCTTTTTTTACACATGCTGAGGACAAGTATAGTCTAAACTCATTGAAACTCCTTTTCTCTTTCTATCTGTTAGGGAGCAACAACAGACAGGCCATAGTTAAATCTGTAAGTGTACTTTCTAGATTTTCCATTATTCTTATTACTGTAGGATCTATGAGACCCAGTCCAGGATCAGGGGCCCATTGTGGTAGGGGTTGAACAGAAAAGCAACAAAGAAGATAGTCATCACCTCAGAAAGTTTACAATCTCTGTGTCATAAGATAGGACAGGAGGACAAAATAGACAAATAGCGTGGGAGCATGTTGGGAGGATGAGATAACAATAAAAAGAACAGACCTTTTTCTTCTCTCCCCTAAATTCCTTCTCCACTCCCACACCTCCCAACAAAATTATATTGGCCTAAAACTGCAACATTAGCCCTTGGGCTGAGTTAGAGTTTTTCTACAAAATTGAAATGAACTGGAGTAGAGGTAGCTGAATTACAACATGCTAAATACAGAGGCATTTATCAGAGTTCAAAAAGTCCAACTTTTTGTGGAGGCAGGGACAGTTGCTTTTTAGTAAAAAACAGAAAGCAAGAGAGAAATCACAGTTTTTTTAACTCCCCTAGATGGCATCTAGTGCATAGCACCAATGTTTAGTTCTAATTTCAAAAATAACTGACAATACCACATTAAAAGTTTATGTGACGGGTTCGGTCACAGAGATCCACTTGGGACTATCACCTGATGTGCTGAAATTACCTCTGAGCCTGTTTTCCCTGCTAGCTTGGGACTTCAGAACCCTGTCTTGTTGAGCCAGACATGCTAGCCTGCTGAAACACAGACCCAGGGTCTGAACCATGCCCCTAAACCTGCAGGTTTTAACTGAAAACCACTCAGCAGGTTACTTGTCTCCAGCACCCAGACACCCAGTTCCCAATGGGATCCAAACCCCAAATAAATCTGTTTTACTCTATATAAAGCTTATACAGGGCAAATTCATAAATTGTTCGCCCTCTATATCACTAATAGAGAGATATGCACATCTGTTTGCTCCCCCAGGTATTAATCACTTACTCTGGGTTTATTAGTAAACAAAAATGATTTCATTAAGTATAAAAAGTAGGATTTAAGTGGTTTCAAGTAATAACATACAGAACAAAGTAAGTCACCAAGCAAAATAAAGCAAAAACATGCAAGTCTAAGCCTAATACATTAAGAAACTGATTACTGGTAATATCTCACCCTCAGAGATGTTCCAATAAGCTTCTTTCACAGACTAGACTCCTTCCTAGTCTGGGCCCAATCCTTACCCCTGGTACAGTCTTTGTTAGTTCCAGCAGACATCTTAGGTGGTAAGCAGGGGCTTTCTCATGACTGGGCCTCTCTCTGTCCTACTCAACCCCCTTTTATAGCTTTGGCACCAGGCAGGAATCTTTTGTCTCTCTGGGTCCCCACCCCAACTTCTAAATGGAAAAGTACCAGATTAAGATGGATTCCAGTATCATGTGACATGGTCACATGTCACTGTAAGACCTCTAGTTTCCATTTTTTCCTGGGTTGGCCCACACATACACAGGAAGGCTTTCGGGTAAATAAACCATTTATAACCAATTGTCCTAGTCAATGGGAGCCATCAAGATTCTAAACCACCATTAATGGCCCACACTTTGTACAATTACAATAAGACCTCAGAGTTATACTTCATATTTCTAGCTTCAGATACAAGAATGATACATGCATATGAATAGGAGGAATATATTCAGTAGGTTATAACCTTTGTTATGATACCTTACAAGAGACCTTTTGCATAAAGCATATTCCAGTGACATCATATTTACACTCATAAGCATATTTCCATAAAACATATGGAGTGCAAGTCACAGTTTAGAGAAAGTTTTCTACCCCAAAATCCCCCCCCAAAAAAGTAAATTAACAAAATCTGAATAGTCAAAAACTAAAACATTACCCCAAACAGAGATTTTACCCCAAAACGGGAGACTCCATGAAGTCCACTAGAGAATAAGCTATTGCTAATCAATGGTACATGGAAGGCACTCACATACCACAGTGATGGGCAGCAGTATAACAACCTAAAATAGATAGAATCGGGAACTTCTCTTAACCCTTTCTTAAAGGGATATTCAAAGAAACTTAAAGGTGGCAAATTTTAAAAGGATATCATAAAATACTTTTTTCACACAACACACAATTAGCCTGTGGACATAATTAACATATAATTAAGGGCAAGATCTTAGGAGGATTCATGTGCCCATCCAAAGATGGCCTGAGGAGGCGAGACACAAGAGAGATCCCCTGAGATCATTATTCATCTTGAGCAGGAGCACAAAGAGGATAGCAATTACCCAATTCATTGTGAAAATGGTATGTGGATCCAGTAATGACATCTCTGAACTAGTCAAGTGACAGCTACCTACAATGAGGTGTAAGAGGGACAGTTAAGTAGATAGTGAATATTGAAGTCGTTTTGCAAGGTTATCTTTCTTTAAAAGGCAGTGAAGCACAGAGAGACAGAGGGGCTTTGAAAGCTGAGTAGACGGTTAAAACTAATTGGAGCTATGTGGTTAAATTGCCTGGTCAGCTTTGAATAGCTCAGCCAGTAGCTTTAGAGGCAATACTATTTTCCTTACCCTCAGGGCTAGTCTACACTAGATGTGCTATAGCAGCGCAGGTGCACCAATTCAGCTTTGCTGCTATAGCGCATGTGGTGAAAACGGCCTCTGCTGATGGGAGAGAGCTTGCCCATCAGCATATAAAACCACCTCCCCGAGAGGCGGTAGCTATGTCGGTGGGAGAAGCTCTCCTGCCAGCATAGCGCTGTCCACACCAGTGGTAGGTCAGTGTAACTTATGTCATTCAGGAGAGTGGCTTATCCACCTCCTGAGCAACATAAGTTATACTGACATAACCTGTAATGTAGACAAGCCCTAAGAAAGTTCCTTGTTCAACAGTAGGAGAAAATGATTCTTACTGTGATTCTTAACCATTGTCACATGATAGGCCAGCACTGTGAAAGGTGCTTTAGTCCAGCTGCCCATAATGAACTGGAACAGAATAAACCATCCTAAGGAGCAGATGAAAATCAAGTAAGACACAGTGCTCATTGTCAAGGAGCATCAAGAGGAGGAGCATAAATGCTGGTATCCAGGAGCAGCTGAACTGGAGGGGGGAGGTAGGGGAGACTAGTATCCTCACCTGCCCTGGCATGGGGGTAGAGGCAGGAGTGGGATCCAGAGGGACTGGAGTGGCTGCCGTAGGGCCCAGGATTCAGCCAGTGAGCAGGGAGAAGGATATTGAGGGGAAGCCCCGGAACCTTCCTTCTCAGCCTGGAGATGGCTGACCCTCCTTATCCCTCACCAAGTCTCAATAATGTCATAACTTGCCCCTTCAACCCCTAGTCACAGAGCGCTTCCCCTCCCCCCTGTCAGTATCTGCTAATCTGGGTTAGAGAGAAAGGTGGGAGATGGTTACACTACTTGGATAGACATCTCAGATGAAGGAACAACTGAGAGTATATTACAAAAAGGCATGGCAACTATTACAGCATGAGGCCACACATCAGTGTTAAAGAAATTGTATTGACAAGGTTATTTTGGTAGAAGTTGTGATACAGTAAAACAAAATCTTCGAAAGATAAAGGTGCTTATTCTATGTAGTGCTTTCACCCCTGTAGAGTATACAGTATGACTCGGACCAAAAATCCTATAGCCATCACCAGGTAATCTCGTTTGCTTTCTGTTTCCAAGTTCCCAAACGTGTAATCATTTACTTATATCAAAAATGTTAACTTAAAGAGAGTGCGGGATTAGATAGGTGACTTTGGTACTAATTCAGTACAAGGAGGATAATAGAAGGAAACTGAACAGTACCTGCCTGAAAATGATGTTCTGTTCAGTGTGCAGGGCTGGCAGCAGATAATTAATATTACGTTGATGCATATGCATCACTAGACAAGGTTTTTGCTACCCTAATGATGTTCTCAAGACAAGAAAGTAAAAATATCCAAAATTAAAGTAATTTATGAATCACTGTCTTTTTTATATATTTTTTTCTCTCCAAGTTATAGGGAAGAAAGTAACTAGTCCATATAATTAGTGAGGCTTTCACTACTCTTACCTCCCACAACCTTTATAGTTAGCATAGCTGGTCAGTAATTATATCATATACATACCCACAAGCATGCAAATGAGTTATACCTTCTTCTGTTGAGTAAACTTTTAACACAGTCATGCTAGGATGCCCCTAGAGATAAATTGCAGGGCACTCACAGAAATGAGAGTGTAAAAGGAGTATGTCTTGAAACAAGTGATCTCACTAAAAAAGTGAAAAGATAAATAGTGTGATGTTGTCCGTGAACATATTACTCATTATGCCAAAAGAGGTAGTGGATTCCTGGAGAGACTATTACCCCACCTGGTCCAGCGTTTCCAATATCAATTATTATTCTCTTTATTTTCTTTTTGCCTGTTTTCCCATCCACAGCCTCTTCTTACTTTTGTCCTGGGTCTTCACACTTTATCAGCACTGACTGCAACACTAACAGCCAACTCTTGGTCCTAGAGAAGTCAACTGGAGTTTTGCCATAGAAAAATTCAGTGCGGTGGCAGGGATATCTATCAAAAGAGAGAAACAAAACTCTCTATATTATATAAATATTCTAAGTGTATGCAACTGGTAAAACCAGAGCCTACATCCAGCATTCCTGATAAGAGACGTTCATCCACCAATGTTGTACATGTATGAAAACTTCAATAATCCCCATACTTTCTATTGGAGAGTACAATAATGTAAATCCTGAAAGCACCACTATTTTAGCATAATAAAAGAAAGTCCAAAGAGCTTCTATATAAACTATTCCAGATAGCTTTGCTTCATCTGTATTTGTAGCTTATTGTAACTTTTTTTTAAAGAAATACAATCATCATCATCATCGTATTATACAAAACCGCTTTGATTAACACAACAGCTTTAGTTTTTTAATTTTAGGAAAAACCTGTGGAGACAGTGATCTAGTCTTTAAAATAAGAGTCCTTTCAGTATATCTGACTAAAGACATTGCCTTTAATATCTGTTGGGAAGGAAATGTCCAGACTTTTCAACCTTTTATTGTATGTTTCCTTTTCCTTTTTTACAGAGGGAACAATGTTTATAGTTGTGTGTACAGTGGGGGTCTACAACAAGAAGTGTATATTTTAAAATGATTTTTTTAATGATTTAACAATTTTGTAAATCATTTTCAGGCTTCTGTAGCTGCAGATTCTCACTGTTAATTCCCTTGCTTGCTCATGCATAAGTGTATTTGCAATACCAAATATACAGGTTTTAGTACTTTTGCCTGTATAATGTATATAATGTAGCCTGTAGACACTTCCTTCGGGAATTTGTACAAAAGAATAACATAACATGCATGCTAATATGGATGCTCCTTATGGGGCATCAGTCCTTTCTTTGAGGGTGACTGGCACGGTTATAGGGAAATATAGGGTATGTCTGTTGGTAGTTCATCACTGCCGGTGATGACGATATTGTCACAGTTCTCATCTATGGCTACACATATGACTCCAAAGTCTGAACCTTGATGCACAGAGTTAGTTGCATCGAGAGCATGGGAAGTCTGTATCTATGATATTTGATGATGCAGCTCTGTGGTGCCTTTCACGTGCAGCCTGGAGATGAATTTGTCGATCCTGCTCAATCCTGTTACATGCTGCTCTTGTCAGAGACCACCAGTGAGTCCTATTCTGAGCCTTGCTTCACTCCATTTGAGATTTTGAATGCATCAGAAAAGTCACCACTGGCGAGCACTTGCACTGTCATGTTGCCATGGAACAGATGGATAATTTGTATGAACTTTTTTGGCAGCCCAGTTTATGCAGAATAGCCCATGGGCCCTCTCTGTTGACCGTATCAAAAGCTTTGGTCAAATCGATGAAAACTGCATACTGGTCCATGTTCTGTTCTAAACATTTTTCCTGGCCCTGCCTTATGACAAAGATCATGTCTGTAGTACTAGAACCTGGTCTGAAACCACACTGCACTTCTGGAAGATTCTCCTCAGATATGTTTGTAATGACTCTGTTCAATCGAATGTGAGCTAGTATTTTCCCTGCTGTACAGAGGAGAGCAATGCCTCTGTAGTTTCCGCAGTCAGCTTTGCTGCCTTTGTTTTTGAACAGTGATACAATAATAGCATATTTGAAGTCTTGTGGCATTTCTTCTTCCTCCCAAATGCTACTCAAGAAGTCATGAAACACCTTGATGGCCTTGGAGCCTGCTACTTTATACAGTTCTGTTGGAATACCATCCTTTCCGGAGGCTTTGCCAAGGTTCAGTTTGATGGCTTTCATAACTTCCTCCACTGATGGAGGGAGGTCAAGATCCAATTTGATGGGTTTCTCGGGTAGATGATCAAGGACACGCCAATCAACTGTGGATGGTCTATTGAGTAAACTATTGAAGTGTTCAGCCCATCTCTGTATGATTCCCACCTTCTCTTTGATGAGAGTTGTGCCATTTGCCAACTCCAAAGGGCCTGTGCCAGATTAAGATGGTCCGTAGACTGCTTTGAGAGAGTCAAAGAATATCTTTGCGTTGTTTGTATCTGTGTAATGTTGGACTTCTGCAGCTTTCCTCTCCCACCACTCATCCTTCATTCTCCTCAGTTCAGACTGGGCTTTGCTCTGTCGGTACTTAAACCTATCTTTCTTTGAGATGGAAGTGAGTTCATTCTGCCATTCAACAAATGCTTTCTGCTTGTCACTTAGGAGTTTGGAAATGTCCTCATTGTTCTCATCAAACTAATCCTGGTGTACCCTTTTCTTTGGCCCCAGCACTGATTTTCTGTATCGATAATCACATGTTTGTACTAGTTCTATTTTTCTGTTGGGTTGCCAGTGATTGGCAGGCATGAAAAAAGCTTGTCATCAAGTGACTGCTGAAACTGTACCAGATAATCAATGTGCTCGAGCTTTGTTATGCTGAAGGCTGTTCTGTTGAACTTGGGGTGCTTGAGCTTTGAAGGGACTACATGCAGGCTGAGCACTGCTCTTACCAATCTGTGGTCTGTCCAGCATTCTGCACCGTGTGTGGCTCTGGTAATTCTGACATAACAGATGTCTCGTTGGCGGGTGATAACATAGGCAATCAGGTGCCATTGTTTGGACTGTGGGTGCATCCATGTTGTTTTATATTTATCATTTTTCCTAAAGATGGTGTTAGTAATGAGGACACTATGTTCTGCACATTTACCCGAGAGGAGGAATCTGTTGCTGTTCATCTTTCCCACTCAACGTCATCCTATCACACCTCCCCAGTCACTGCTGTCTCTACGAACTCTAGCATTAAAGTCTTCCAGCAGGAAGAGCTTGTCATATGCAGGGGTTGATCTGATGATGGAGTCCAGGTCAGAGTAGAACTGCTCCTTACTTCCTTCTGTGCTTGTCAGTGTAAGTGCATAGGCACTGATGATAGTGACATGCCGTAGAGGATTCAGGGGAAATCGAAGTTTCATGAGCCCTTCATTCAGGCCAACAGGGAGGTCAGGAAGTTGTTTCAGGAGTGACATTCTTATGGCAAATCCAACTCCATGGATCCTGTCTTCATCCTCTGCTTTTCCTTTCCAAAAGAAAGTGTAATCACCTCCTAGCTCACTGATGGAACTTTCTCGGCCAGTCTAGTCTCACTCAGTGCTGCAATATCAATATTGTAGCAGGCAAGTTCTCTGTAAACAAGATCTGTTCTTCTCTCAGGCCTTTGTGCATCACCTCCATCCATAAGGGTGCAGACATTCCATGCTTCTAGGGTGAGTCTTTTCTTTATTGTTTTTTGACCGCCGTGGTAGTCTGGCCAGATGTTATGGGGAGGCAGTGGTTAGGGCACCTTTTCTAGCCCCTTCCCTTAAAAAGTATGAGCAGTGCTATCCTAACAAGGGCTGCTCAGTCGTCCATGATGCTGCTGAACTTCTCCGCTGCCCTGGGGATGGAGCTGAATGACCACTAGTACCAAGGTCACCTACGTGCAGGATTGTGGCTATGACTACCAGTGGTCATCTCTACCTGTCACTTTGCCATGCCCCCATCGCCGCAGGACTTGGATTAATGATATAATCTTAATGATGATGAAATTTGATAAAATGATGTTAATGGGATGAGGGTTGTAGGAAATTGAGTGAGAAAGCCATTGCATAAGGGCAGTCCCACTCTCTTGGCCGTGGAAGTCAGATTCCAGTGACACAAAGAACCATTATGGCTAGGGACTTCCAGTTGCAGTGGGTGACCAGGACATCTTCAGTGCCTTGTCATGCTCTCCGCTCCCCACAGTACGTTGCTGAACCGCCTTCGTGGCCATTGAATGACAAATTGATTTCCTCCGCCCAGTCTGCTAGAACAATCTTTGCATGCTAGAGAAAGGGAAACTGCCTATCTCACTGAGGGTGAAAGACCCATCAGCTACCGTCACATTGTAGGGTATGTCTACACTACAATTAAAAACCCGCAGCTGGCCCATGCCAGCTGACTCAGGCTAAGTGGCTGTTTAACTGTGGTGTTGATGTTTGGGCTCGGACTGGAGCCTGAGGACCCAGCGATGTGGGAAGGTCCCAGCGCTTGGGCTGAAGCCTGAGCCCAAATGTCTACACTGCAATTAAACAGACTCTTAGCCCAAACCCCTTAGCTCGAGTCTAGCACAGGCCAGCCATGAGTGTCTAATTGCAATGTACCCATAGTCAACATTTTCCAGGGGTACTGGCCAATTGGCTACATTATATTATTCCTGAATTGCTTGTTATTGTTTCTGTATGTCTCTATGAAAAAATATATGTAAGTTAGTTTTCTTGCAAAAATAACATCAATGGATTGATTTACTTCTGTGACTGCCCACTGGTTAGCATGTTCCTATAATACCTCCAATCGTTGTTTGGCTAGATGTTGCAGCTGAGAAACCAAGTACAGTAGTGATTTTAACCACTGGGAGCAAAGCTTGGCTCCTTTTAAATTGCAAACAGAATATTGAAAATATGTGAGAAGTAACATGTAAAGTGTATGGAGGACACTGGCTATTCTGTCAGAACCAGAAAATCCCTGCAGCAGCTGCAGTAAGTAAACAATTTGTCCAATCACCAGCTCAAGCAGGAGGTCACAACTGATTGAAGCTGTACCTATTATTATGTACTTAAGAGGCTTCTGCAACAACAAAGAGCAGTACATGAGAACACTGGGAAGCATGAGATGGAAAGGCAGCTGCTTCACCTCCACCCATTGGAATCTCATTGGTAGCCTGGCTACCATTCTCTTCCCTTTTGAAATGGTTACTTAGGAACTCAGCTGTAACGAACAAGTGCTGCCATTTAGCAGGTATCTACACCTTAAGCTTTCAATATGTAATGTAAATTTTTGATTGAGAGAGGCTGCTGCAGAAAATCTGGCAGTAACTCAAAGTTATAAGCTTCTATAGGCTATAGAATCATGTTTGAAAAGTGTGTGTGAGTTGGCACTGTGGAGCAATGCATGTCACAAGGACAGATTAGAAAACACACCTTGACTCTGTGCTGACAAGCTGTACATTGCTAGAACGTTGCTTTTATAAACAAAGGACTGAAGGAAATGGCAAGTAACATCCATCTCCTTTTTCTGGTCCTCCTTTTTTACAGTCTTCCAGCTATCCAAGTAAATCTCATGAAATAGAAGGTGCTTCTCTATTTCAAAAACATTCCAGAGTACCAGAGACTACTGACAGAGTTACAGCTAAATTGACTTGCACATCACTAGCAACAGCATAGCTAATTCCTCTCCTCTCTCCCCCGACCCCCGCCACCTTTTTTTTTTAAATGAAATTTCCAGGGGGCAAAAAACTGTTAAGCCAAAGGAGGTCAGATTGAGAATGCATATTGGCAATGTTGAGAGTATATCTTGTAAGCAGGGCCGTCCCTAGGGGGTCGTGGGGCCTGGGGCAAATCAGCCTGTATGGGGACCCCCTTAACATTTTTTATACAGGTGAAATCTGGTTACAGTGAACTTCAAGGGCAGCTGCTGGCCATAGGTTAAATATTGATAGAACCCAGCTGTATAATTAGAAAGTTGTTATATTATATTGTAATTCTTTTTTATAATTATAATGAAGTTCATATAATTAAAAAAAAACACCTCACCGATCATGATCAGTGTCGTGCTGCTTACATTCTGAAATCCACCTTCCTGGACTTCCTTGCAGCAAACTCACTTCCCAGGTGCATATGGTCTCACCACCCTCAGTGGATTTTTTAAAAATGTAATTACACATTCGCAACACTGAGAGTCCACGTCTCGGGAACCAAGTGGCTCTTGGAGGCCCTATATGTGCCCTGGTGCTGGGGGACCCCAGGACCCTCCAGCAGGGAGGAGGGGCTCTAAGATCTGTTTTCTCTGGGGGATGAGAGGGGAAGAGGAGGCGGAAAAAATGATGGATGGAGGACCCCAGTCCTGGTGGGTGGTGGAGAGAGCAGAATTGTGGGACCCCACGTCCTGGTACTATGGGGAGGGGGACCCCAAGGCTGGAGAGCTGAAAGGCAAGGAGGACCCTGAGGCAGGGGGGTGATAAGGGCTGGCCCTGGCCTGGAGGTGGCATTGGAGGACTCCACCCAGAGCTGGAAGAGGGGAGAAAGGGCAGTGGTAGGGGGAGGTGTGAGGCACTGGGGGGACACCAGTGCTGGGCGACGGGCGAGGGATGTTGGAGAACACTGGCTGGCACTCACCTGTGCTAGGGACGAGGGGGCCCCTGTGCTGGTGGAGGGTCCTGCTGAAAAAGGGAAAGGTCATGGTCAACCTGGGTGTGCATGCCCTGGCATTCGTGGTTGTGGGGCACTGGGACCCTGCGGCAGCAGGCGATGCTGGGAGCCGGCAGAATGGAGAGGAGCGGGCTGGGGCCGGGTTGCTCGCTGCTGCTGCTGCAGAGACTGAGCCCGAGTCCAGGGGGCTTCAGGCAAGAAAAAGAAATAATATCCAGGTCGTTGAGTGCAGGGCATGGGCCTGACCCCTGCTGCCCGTGCCAGGCCCCCGCTAACCTCCCAGGCCGTTCTGCCCCCCTGCATTCTCCTGAAGCGCAGGGCCCGGGGTGGTTGCCCTGGTCTGTCCTATGGCTGGGACGGCTCTGCTTGTAAGGATAAATAAGCTAACAGGAAGCATGGTTGTTACATAAAGGCAAATCAAGCATTTTACAAAGTAATCATGAAAGCAACAAAGCATGCTCTTGAGAGCATTCTGTGCCAAAAAATTAAAAATGCTGTGCACAGTAATATACTTTCCTAGTTGACCTATGTTCCACCTTCAGAGCTTATTAAGGCTTCTAAGCAAGGCTTCTAAGCAAGACTTCAGAGGCTAAAGACCAAGGGGCAGATCCTCAGCTGACATAAATTGTCATAGCCTCGTTGAAGTCATTGATTTTAGATTTTCCCCCAAGGGAACATACAGAACTTAGAATGTTCCTCAACATTTCAAAGACCCACAGGGGCAGGAGCTTTGGTTTGGCAAGGTCTGAGGTGGAGGAGCTCTGTCCTTGTGGAGCTTCTGATTCTTTGGTAGGGGAAACTTGCTCTTTGTGGTCGTTTAGTGGGTTGGAGCTGGGAAGGTCCTTGTGTTGCAAAGCTATTAAGTTCTACTATTTCAAAGCTTCTGCTCGGAGAGAGCCTAGGAATTCTGCAGAGCTGCTGCCTATTGCAGGGCAATTCTCTTCTGCCCCACAGCTATGTTTTTTTCACCACTTGAGCTACTGCAGACCCCAGTTCTGCTCTCCCAAACACTCCAGCCAGTCATAGTCTCGCATCCTGTGAACCACTAACATAAGAACATAAGAATGGCCGTACTGGGTCAGACCAAAGGTCCATCCAGTCCAGTATCCTGTCTACCGACAGTGGCCAATGCTAGGTGCCCCAGAGGGAGTTCAATCCTTGAGGGGGTCATTTGGGGATTTAGTTGGGGATTGATCCTGCTTTAAGCAGGGGGTTGGACTAGATGACCTCCTGAGGTCCCTTCCAACCCTGATATTCTATAGCACTTTAAAGACTAACCTAACAGGTAATGATCAAGTGATCTCTCTCCTGCCATCCATCTCCACCCTCTGACAAACAGAGGCTAGGGACACCATTCCTTACCTATCCTGGCTAATAGCTATTAATGGACTTAACCTCCATGAATTTATCTAGTTCTCTTTTAAACCCTGTTATAGTCCTAGCCTTCACAACCTCCTCAGGCAAGGAGTTCCACAGGTTGACTGTGCGCTGTGTGAATAAGAACTTCCTTTTATTTATTTTAAACCTGCTGCCCATTAATTTCATATGGTGGCCCCTAGTTCTTATATTATAGGAACAAGTAAATAACTTTTCCTTATTCACTTTCTCCACACCATTCATGATTTTATATACCTCTATCATATCCCCCCCTTAGTCTCCTCTTTTCCAAGCTGAAAAGTCCTAGCCTCTTTAATCTCTCCTCATATGGGACCCGTTCCAACCCCCTAATCATTTTAGTTGCCCTTCTCTGAACCTTTTCTGATTCCAGTATATCTTTTTTGAGATGAGGAGACCACATCTGTACACAGTATTCAAGTTGTGGGCATACCACGGATTTATATAAAGGCAATACAATATTCTCTGTCTATTCTCTATCCCTTTTTTAATGATTCCTAACATCCTGTTTGCTTTTTTGACTGCCACTGCACACTGCATGGACATCTTCAGAGAACTATCCACGATGACTCCAAGATCTCTTTCCTGATTAGTTGTAGCTAAGTTAGCCCCCATCATATTGTATCTATAGTTGGGGTTTGCAAACTTAGGAAGAAAGGCAAAAATATACTCTGTGCACAGCATATGATTTTTCCAATGGCCATAGTTCAGTCACATCAAAATGAATTTTCACCGGAGTCCATGAAAGTTCTTCCCAGCGAGAGCTCTTTTCTTACCAAATGCCAATTTTCTGTTTCAGCAGATCTTCCTATCCAAAAAAAGATTGCAAGAATGGGTAAAGTATATATTTTTTTCAAGTCACCCGGTACTCAAAAATGGCAGAACTGCTTTTGCTCAAACTTTCCCAAAGTATTCACCTTCAAACAGAGAGAGAAATCTTGGAAAATCTCAGGCTAAAAAATGAAAGCTTCAAAAATATATCAGTGACTGAAACAACCTTAACCACAGCACTCATTCCAGTTCCGACTATAATTATTATTTATATATTACATTTGCAAGCATCAAAGCCTTTTATAGACCTTATAGACTCAATGTACTCTGGAATTGCAGCCAAGTCTGTGGTAGAACATGGAACCTGTTATAACAGTATGTTATATTAAATGTTCCATCCATGGATATTTTATAGATATATTATTATTTTATGCACATTTCTCTATAGGTATATAATGTAATTAGAACTGAAAGCCCCAATTACACTGAATTGAAAGGTTGCTTACTAATTGACAATAGACCTCAGCTAAGCAGCAACAAAAGAAGTGCTTAGTTTGGCAACCTTTGTTTAAAGAGTTCTTTGAAAAAAAGCCTTTAAGAATGCTATGAATAGAGATTGAACAAACCTTTAATCCTCTTCAGGTCACACATGTGGTAAAGTGAATAATAGTATGGGGTCTTTTTCACCTTTTAGTTCTGCTAACCAGTAACATAACTTGAAATGAGATAAGTACAAAGGCTGAGGAAAGGTGGTGGTGTTTTTTTTTTTTAACCTAAACTTCTAAGGTTCTAGCTTGTTTACTCTGCTGCAAAAAACCCACAAATGCATTTCTCACAGGAGAGATGAAGAAAATAGTTAAAATTTACAATTCCACCCATAATGTGTTGAGACTCTACAAGGTATTTTTCTCCTTCTTCACTTCAAATGAGTTTAGAACCTTAGCGCCCTCTCTCCCCGCCTTCCCAATGCTCCAGTTCCATTGTGGGTATCAGTGTGAAAATCTTTCCATCATGCTACAGTCCCTTTTTCCTATTCAACACTACACTGCACACGATAATTAAACCTTGGGGGCTTGGAGATTTTGGACTAAAGCTTAAATAAATGTAGTAGTGAGGCCTCTTCCCCCTCTATCTCCCACCACTTGCTGTGGGGATTTTCTTTAGTTACACATGGCTTCACGGGTAAACAAGCTTGAAAAAAAAAATCACAGGCGGGAATTGAATTAGCACCTTAGTGTTGCTTGTAATGAACCAGTTTGCTTAATTAGATGATCATAAAAGTATAACATTCTAAAACATCATGGGCCGCCCAATCTTGTAGTCCTTATTCAAGCAAAATACCCAGAGATTTAAATTGGAGTTTCTGCTGGAGTAATTTAAAACCAGAATGGTAGGGTTCAAAATGGAGCCTTTAACCCCCACTAAGATTTATTCTTTATCAAATAAACGAAACAAAGTATAGGTTTTTTTCTAAATAATAATAACTTTGTGAGATATGTAGGCCTTGATTCTGCATATCATCTTTGTTCAGCAAAGCACTTAACAAGTGCTTAATTTTAAACACCTCCTCACATCCCAGTGACTGTTAAGTAAAGCAAGTTCTTAAGTCCTTTGCTGAATCAGAGCCAAATGATTCAAAACTACTAGTCACAGGGCAAAACTGGTGGCAGCTTTGCAAAGCCTCATCAAATGGCTTTTGCTTTTATAAAACCAAGCCCCCAATGAAGGGTTTCATTGATTTAGTCGCAGTGTATCCAACCCACTTGAGTTTGGGTAGGTTCAGAAAACATGAGCCAGTTTGGGTCTGTTTTTTAGTTCATTTATACAGGTCTGTCTCATCTTACGCTGGGGTTACGTTCCACAGTCAGCGCCTAAAGCGAAAATCGCATATAGTCAAAATTACATTGAGTGTAATGGCGGGCGGAATCACCCGTACTACAGAAACAGTATTTAAATTGTTATTTTTCTCTTTTTTTTTGTTTTTTTGTTTTTTTGTTTTTGTTTTTGCCGACCGCGTAAAGCTGAAATCGCACATGTTAAATGCGCCTAAGATGCAACAGACCTGTAGTGACACTGTCACTTGCATTAGAAAATCACTATAGGGAGCAGTGAAACTGATTTACTCAATGGGGGTGGCCTGCTAATGGGCGGAGGAGTAGAATTGTGCTGACTCCAGTGAAGGGGTTCTTTGAGGGCAGTCACAGGAAGTTGCATGATAATTGTGGTCTCTTATAGCAGTTTCACAAGGCAAACAAGAGCCAGGTGGTTTTGCAAAACCTCATTCGTCAAGGTTTGGTTTTGTAAACTAAGGGTGGTTTGGATCCAAGGGTCATTTATCAAAATGATCAAAGTCTGAGCTGGGTGGTGGGAAGGGTTGGATAAATGGTTCTGCCTTTGGCCCATCTCTTGTCACAGAAACATCAGATTTATTTGAGCATAAGCTTTCGTAGGCTAAAGTTTTAGCCCACGAAAGCTTATGCTGAAATAAATTTGTTAGTCTCTAAGGTGCCACAAGTACTCCTCGTTCTTTTTGCTGATACACTCTAACATGGCTACCACTCTGAAACCAGAAACATCAGTTACTCTTTGAATATAATGTGAATCACTGAATCTACAGTTACTTCGTTTTGTTCTGCATGAAGCATTTAGAACCTGATGCAATCGACACTGAAGTCAATTGGAATTTTTTCCATTGACCTCAATGAGAGCAGTAGCAGACCCTATCGCACCTGCTTCAGGGTTTAAGCCAATCTCTAACTATTAGGGGTTAGGATATGCCACATCAGCCTGCTGAGAAGTTTCTTGCTTCTTCCACTGAAGTCTCTGGTGCTGGCCATAGTCAGAGACAGGGTATTGGACTACCCTGATCTTTGGTCTGATCCAGCCTGGCAATATGTTCCTATGTTCTGATTTCTGCTAATAATAGGAGTAACATGCTGCCCATGGAGAAAATGAAAATGTCAAATATGTTCAAGGAAGATATGTTCAATATAAAAGGGCCACATCTCCCAAAAGCCAAGTGGTGGGATAAGTGTGAAAGTCTTAAACAGATTACGCAGCTGGAGCTGGACAATATAGTGTAGATCTTTAAGGAGTATGACTACCATTTTCACACAGCAAGCTAGGCACTTAGAGTAAAAATGTTAAGGAATATCATTTATTATTTTGCCACCATTAGCCTGAAAAGTTGCTATTTTGGAAAACAAAGGAAGTCCAAGTAGTAATTGTGTCAGTGCAGTGGACAAAATAAAATGACCAGCCCTCCAAAAAAAATGACAGGCTTGTTAATGATCATTTATTGGACAAACTAAAACTTTTTTTAAGGGAAAAATGACACTCCTCTTCTTCAGTCCATGGGCAGCAGAGCAATGATTAGTGAAATTGCATTTACCTGCTTTCCCATGGCCTGATGAACATTGATGCTTGAAAAGTTACCTCTATTTGGACTAATTTGAAAGAAAATACCTAAACATTGTGGATACATTGTGGATATAGTGCATTGTGAACACAGTGCATTTATTTTTATAAAATTATAGCTCCCTTGTCTAATACTGATAGTATCATAATGCTGAATAATGATAGCTATATTTCCCTCCATATTGAAAATTCCATACATCTTCCTGTGTGTCTTCACTCTCTAACTCTCTGGTTTCCAACACTCTTAGTATCCTAATGTCCTATAAAAGTTAATGAATTTTTCTTTACAAAACCACTATTAAATAAGGAAGTAGTATCATCCCCATATTACAGATGGAGAGCTAAGTGCAGAGATTGTGACTTGCCCAAAGTCACTCCAGAAGTCTGTGGCACAGCAAGGAATCGAATCTGGTTACTCTCAATCCAGTGCCCTAACTACAAAACCATCCTCTCTTTCCTAATAGAAAACAAAACGACAAGTCTTTGGGCTGGTCTACACTGTGCGGGGGGATCGATCCAAGATACGCAACTTCAGCTACGTAGCTGAAGTCGAAGTATCTTGGATCGAATTACCTGGGGTCCACACGGCGCGGGATCGACGACCACGGCTCCCCCGTTGACTGCGCTACTGCCGCTCGCTCTGGTGGAGTTCCGGAGTCGACGGTGAGCGCGTTCGGGGATCGATATATCGCGTCTTAACGAGATGCGATATATCGATCCCGGATAAATCGATTGCTACCCGCTGATACGGCGGGTAGTGAAGACGTACCCTTAGATGCATCTTGATTAGAGAGCAGCTCATTACTTGTAATCTATCCATGGTCATTTCCTTGCGCTATCTTACATCCAAGAGTCAGACTGGAGGGCAGCAGGGAAGATGGTGGTGCTCCTCATTAAGCTCTGACCGTTTGAGTTGTCACAGTGATATGCAGCACACACTAGATCGTGCAAAGGTTTAAAATATGTTTGTGCATGCAAGCTAAGCTCCACTGAGCAGCTTGAACTTGGTTCCACCTTAGTGGGGCTTGAATTTTCCCATAGTCTCTGCTAGAATTGTGCTTGACTCCTTCTTGAGAGGGAGGGGGGAAGTGGTGGCATCTCCCAAACATCACCCTTCCTGATATTAAAATGTGATATCTCTCTCAGCAATTGTGAAGAGCTGTGATCCTATTTGTTATATGAGGAATGAAATATATAATAATGTTGGCATTTACATCATTATTACTAGACATCAGAGTTCACACCTCACTGATATGAATGAAGCAGTTCCCACCTCTCAAAGCTATTGTTCCAGGCTCTCTGCAGACCCAAATAGACATTTCCTCAACTTTTTATACTTTGGTTCACATTTGAGGTTTCCTGTGAAGCACTAACAACTAAACATTGTTTTAAACAATGATAGCTCAGATTCTACACAGAGATGCCCGTATGTTGTACCACCCCGTACTGGGCCCTATCTATATCTTTTCTGATATCCCAGTTTGTCTTCTATTTTTCTGATTAGTGTGCTTTTGCTTAAGGTAGTTCAGGAGAATGGGAAGGAGAGATGATGATGGAGGAGGTTCCTATGTGGCCTATATGACTGCCAGTCTGTTAGCCTCCTTCTTTCTGGTAAATTACTGGCGAGTAGTTAGGTAGGCTCACAGAAGAGAATGAGATTATAGCTAACAGAATTATTCATAAACTATTTCTCCTTATTCATCAGTGAAATCAAAATTACAATGTCATGCCAAATATTTCCAAAAAAACCACCCCTCATCCTGTAAGAGACTTAGCAAGATATTTACAAATAGGTTCCAATAGTCAGTCTGATTTTTTTCTGATGTGTGCACAGAATTACATGCACAATTATCCCTGCTCTGCACTCAGATTTGTCAACTGTACATGCAAATGACCAATGATGCACACATATCTGTAAAGCAGGCACTCACCAGGGTTATTAGTTATTGATCTGACTGGCAGTATTTGTTTCTGCTGATCAATAATGAAACCATTCACAAGTTCATTAAGACAGTTGTATTCATGTATTGGTTTAAATCATTTATTTTCATTATTTTGAGTGGTCAATACTTTATTTAGAATACTACATTCATTTCTAGGTGCTTGGTGGCTTAGCAGTGAGCATATAGCTTTGAAAGGGGACAGGCAGTTGCTTAGCTAGACTTTTCTCTTAAAGAAACAAACTTTTTATCTCCAGGAAGACAGCTAATTTAGCTCTCACCACCTTTGCTTCCACTCCCAAGTACCCTCTTATCTTGGTAATCAGGATGCAGGAATTCACAATCTATCCCTCTTTATAGCTCTCTTTCAGTAGTGTTACTGTTTGAACTTCATACCACTGGATAAAAGAGCTACCACACCAGCTCAGGAAGCAGTTTTAAGTATGAAGTAAATATTCAAGTTACTTAACAGCCTATATATGAACTCAATTACATCCTTCATCTCTCAAGATATGAATAAAAAAAAGTCTTGGCTTTGATCTAGAATTAAGCAATCAGCCTACCATGGGATTTTATTAGTTGCAATGATTAGTGGCTAACACAATAATGAATATAGAGTTGGGAAGCTTTAAAATCCTGTGCCAGGTCAGGACATATTTCTTGCACATTTTACTTGAATTACATACCGGAAGCTTAGATTTTTTTTATCCACAAGGTACAGTGGGGATATACTGAAGATATTTCATTAAATAGATTATGGAAAGGTATTTGAAAAAACGTACACACCTTGACTCTTCAGTTAGAAACTTTAGCCTGTTTATTTTAATCCAGATTTTAAAATTAAGTGGCAGCAAAAGTTACAGTATTTGTGTACCAGAATCTTAAAGCAGATGTTTACATTTAAAAAGAAATACAAGTAGGCATCAGAAGTTCTCTTCACTACAGACACTCTTCATATGTTCCCATGTAGAGTGTAATGTCTGTATAACAACTTCTCAAATGTCCAAATTCCCTCCTATTCACATACTATAGAACAGATGTTATCCTGCTTTTTATTACTTTAATTTATGAGCCATACATATGCTACATTATGGAACTAAAGCGATAAAAATGTTTACTTATACTTGGACTCTATTTCTGTATCTTTAAAATATTTTCCTACTCTTGTTGAATTGGGTTATTTTCCCCACAGTTAAAGTTCATATTTTGTATTTGGAGGTTAAAATATAGCTGATCAAAACCAGTTCGCATATACAAAGAACCAAGTTAGAGCAAGAATCGTGCAGCCTCACAAATATTCAAGATCCATAAAAATAGCCATGTTAGGAAGAGACTTCTTTTTAAATGATCTAGTTAAACAAAATGCAATTATGGCTAACAAGGCAACAAAATATCCCCTCATGGGGTTCATAAACACACCCATGGGAACTCTGAATTAAGGGGAAGAAACCAGTGTAACTCTAATTGTGTCTTAACTTGACCATTTAAGCATCCAACCTTCTCCAAAATAAATTAGTCCAGGGGCCAGTTCCTGCTTTTTTATGTCTGAAAACCCCCACTGAAGTCAATGGGAGTTTTCCATGAGTAAGGCAAGGAATTTGGCTTAGTGTTTTTATAGTGCGTTGAAGATATAAATTATGAGCCAAATTCTTCCATACTTACTTATGTTGAGAAATACCTTATTCCTCATGTAATCCCATTGATATCATTAGAACACTAAAATAAGATGCTCAGCATGAGTGAATTTTGCAGAATATAACCCTATATAATTCTAAGCATAATTAATTATTACTGAAGTGGCTTTTATAGAAATCACATCTCCACATGTCTGGACTACTTTTTTTTTTAATAATTTGACTTGTATGTGTGAAATGTTCTGGGATACACACATAATCTGGTGTCCATTTCTTTGTCTAGTCAAAAGGTTATTTCATCTTTAAACATTAGCCCATGCATATTATTTTAATTTAAGCAAGTAACTGCTTTACTTAGAACTGCAATAATTCCACATCCTTCTCAGATACTGAGCTAAATTTACCGTAATGTCTACTCAGGCTACTACTAACATGGACCTGAGTGGAGGGCCCCAGCAATGGAAAGCCCACCAAGGGAGGAGGGGCGGTGTGACAGAACCCATACATGTGCTCCCTTTGACTCTGAGAGGGGAGAGGATGCAAACCAGACCCAAAAGTAGGGAGTGCTGACTGGTAAGGGGCATGGCCAAGTTGGCTGAGGGATGTGTTGATTCAGTAGATGTCCTGTGCAGCCCACATTATCAGGGCAGGAGGGATGGTCTACTAGACAGGTTGCTAGACTGAGACTCAAGAGAGCTGGGACTAACTCTCAGCTTCTTCATCTCAGACTTCCTGCATGACTTTAAGCAATTCACTTAATCTACTGTTTGCTTCAGTTCCCCAGCTGTAAAATGGGGATACTGCTTCCCTACTCACAGCGGTGTTGTGAGCCTATAAATCCACTAATGCTTGTGAGGTGCTCAGATACTCCGGGAATGACAGCCATAGAAATACCTACATAAAGATTAAGGAGCCCTGATGGGAAGTAAAGTTGGCTTCCACTGGCAGGAGGCCTGGAGGAGGATAACATGCCTTCCTCAGGGTTTATCCCCTTGGGAGCAGGGGGACTCATAATTTATACCTGCCTGTGCCTGAACCAGTGAACCTGTTTTCACAGTACAACCCTATCTCCAGCAGTTCAGTCACACCCTTCATATCAGCCCCAGATGTGCGACTCGCATTTCAGCGTGACCTGACTCTTGTATGAAAGGTACAATAAGACTCCGGTTGGATTAGTCAATTCCAATTCCCGCTCCAAAGAGCATCCACAAGGGAGTTCAGTGCAAACATTGGAAAGGAAATCTTTCATAGTTTGCTCGAGAATTGCCAAAGGTGGAATCATCCACTTGCAGTCAAAAAAAGTATGTGTCTGATTTATTGCACACACACATACACATATATACACCCACACCCACACAAGTACTATACGTAAAAACTTAGCTACTAGACTCATTGTGTACACAGTGGGCCATAAGAAGCCACTGATGGAAAATAATGGAGATTTCTGCTTGAAAACTGATGACACAATAGGCTCATTATAATTATTTCTTTAAGCTATGTACTGTATGGCAACATCAATCATATGAAGCATTATGCAAAGGGTTAGGCCAAACCCTGCCTTCATTTACACCTGTATAACCATACCCATATCTTCATTTGGGTTGCATGGGTAAGGATCAGGAATGAATTTGGCTTTATATATGTTTAATCTACACTGAAATCTGTCCATCTCTCTGTGGGATTTCTAAGGTACCTTTCCACTGCTATGGTATCTAAATGCAGTATACTCAAATTATTTAGCACAGATGTGTATAACTCCAACAATAGTCTCATAACTCTTCCATGCCATGATTCCTAGATTTATTTCCTTTGTCTTCTCTCTTCATTTTCTTTTTCTGACCCTTTCTCCGCTTCGCATTTCTCACTGATGCCATATGATAGTGGTCATGTGAAAAGTTTTTAGGGGAAAGGTTGGTCTCATGTTCAATCTGAATATGATATATCTGGCATATAGTTATCTTAAATAGATACTGTGGCTGGAGCTATAGGTTATCTAGTTCCATTCAAAATTGACTTGTGAGGATTGAAGAGAAGGGTAGCGCTAAGGGGAGCCTAAAACTATCAGCACTAGCACACACAGGTGGGAGACTTACAAAATACACACATATTCTCAAAAGTTGACTTCATTTTTATTGCTCTCAATGCTCTCTAGGTGCTGCTTAAGGCAAATGAATCAATTTTAATTTAAAGTTACACTGACTAGGGGAGCATATGCCACTTGCTGGGACTTGTACATTAGTGGGCTTTGCAGGTAAATATAATTTTGCTGAAACATTCTTGAAATAATAGACTCGAGGAGGCTGGATTGACTTTAGAGATTAATCACTGGGCATTTCACTCTCTAATTCACAAAATAAGCCCCAAACCAGCATTTAATTCTTGAACTCAGTTTAGCATTTCATTTTGTTCCCCACCACATCCCTCCTCTAAAATAAACAGAATTTTGTCTGTTGTGCCTATGGGCCTGTTCTCCCCACACAGGATATGAGTAACTCACTATGCTTATTCTGTGTGTGTGTGTGTGTGTGTGTGTGCAACTCCTATTGAAATCATATAGTCCCACAATCACACACAGAGGATATGAATTGTAAACACACACACACACACACACATATGAATAACTCCCATTGCAGTCACACATATACACAGGAAACGCAAATTATTTCCATGGAAGTTATGCTGCTGCATTCTGTGGGTGAGTGAGTTGGCAGGGGGTGGATGGGAAGGAGCATATAGTCTTAGAGAATTGAGCCCTGAAGCGTACACAAGCAGAATGAGAGAGAAGGGGGCGGGGAGAAGTGAGAGCAAGCTTTTCAAATATACAAAGGGTGAACCACCCATTAAAAAACAAATTGGCTCCCTCAACCCCATATAAGCTTAGCCTGCCTGGAAGCAGGGCTCATGTACTCTATGGACATGTACACTGATTTGTCAGAACTGCTGTGTATTTTAAGAGGCCGGGGGGGAAAATAATTCAAACCACATTGGCATTTGGGACATATTTACATCTGAGATCCCAAGCATCTTATTAAAAATATACTTTCCCAAACATTACATTATTATTTTTAAAACATTCATTTCTCTTGTGCACATTTTTCATTCCCTTGTTCTTTATTTTTTCTTTCGTGTGAAAAGAAGCAAGTGGTGTACAATACATTTGGTGAGGCATAGGGCAGAGACTGCAAGATACTGCTGAATGAACACTATATTATTTAGCCACTCAGTTTCCCCTGTGTGCCACCATTTCATTGCTGCTCTGAGAATGCAGCAAAATGGAGACTAATAGAAACAAAGATTCTATAGAGAGCACATACTAGTTTGGGCTCATGTGGACTGATCTTTCATGGGTAATAAATTAGCCTTGACCTATGAGCACATTTGACTTTTGCTCCCATCCGCAAGCTTATCTTAAACCCACATGCAGGTCACAGTGTGACTATTGAGTCTTCACAATATAGATACTTTCAATGTGGCATGTTGCGCACTGCTTACCTTCCCTGTTCTCAAAGAACATCCTCTATAGCAATATTTCTTCATGAAGCAAATATTCTTCCCTGCACAATGTAAGGACAGAATCCTTGCTTGCAGTGATGGATACAAAAGGCATGTGAAATTACTCCATTTTTATGAGAATACAGCATGTGTGAAAATCCTTGGCCCTAATGCAGATAAAACAGAAAAATCCAGAAAAAAATGTGTACTCAGAGCCAGATTTTCAGCGGTTGTAAATGGGCACAGCTCCACTGAAGTCAGTGATACTGCACCCATTTGCACTGGTTGTGGATCTGGCCCATATCATACTATGCATAAAGGGTTTGATTCTGCCACCCTTATTCATGTTGAGTATTAACTAAAACCACAATTAGTCCCATTGTTTGTAGGAAGTTAAAAGAACATTAAAAGAAAGATAAAGAATTTACTTTGCCTTTATTCAGATTTAAATTAGCTGAGCATAAGTATGTACACAATTTGGGTGCACATGCAGTATGACAGGATGGGCTTTCTTTGCACTCTATGCAGCCATGTGTTTTAATACTTCAGTGCTCATTCACACTATTTTGAAAAGCTGCATGCACCCAGTAACCAAGCAAGTAAAAACTCTCAGAGCTGAATCACCAGCAGACAACGATTACCTCATATTAATGTATTTTTTCACAATGCCTGTAACTTATGCAAGAAGATTATTTTAAACATATCATGCAGACAACATTATTATAGACTCCCTATTGCCACTCTTACTGTGTCAAGTAGTACCTTATGCTGTGACTAGTCCTATTGCTTTCATTCCATTTACCAAAAGAATGGGTAAAAGAGACTCCCAAAAAAGTAAACAAAATGGAATGTAGTGAAGAGTCAATTATTGGAACTCAATAAAACCAGAGGTTCCCCCCCCCCCCAACACTAATGCCTCATTTTAATCCACACAAACATTTTAAAATGTGTTTAGGTATATAAGGTGTATTTTTTTTTTTTTTACAGTGAGATAACTAATGCATGATGCTGTAAAATCCTAGAGGAGACAAAGCACCTGCAGTTTTTACCACAAGGTATTTTGGCAAGTCAGCACTATACCCCCTGCATGTGGCTGACCTCGCTTAGTTTACCTTGCGGTACAACTACAGGGCCTTGTCTCCACCAGGATTTTACTGTGGGATAAGTAATGCACGTTTGTTGCTCTGTGGTAAAAACATATATTTTTGGCTGTGAGGACAAAGCCTTAGATAAAGAAGGGCTGCTTTCAATCATGCATAAAATAATACCTTAAAGCATCTATCATATTCTCTGTCAGGCTTCTAAGCTCCCCCCTATTCCTCCCTGCAGAGAAAGTGTCTTTGTGACAATGGAATGAAGCTTTTTATTTAAATGAGGTGGCCAGCGGTCCATGCACATCTGCTTTGTAGCAGACTGGGGCCAGGTCTACATTCAAAACTTTTGCCAGTATAGTAAGGTTGATTGGGGTTGTGAATTTTATGATATTTTTATATTGGCAAAAGTCCTAGTGTAAATGCAGTTATACCAGCAAAAATGTGCTTTTGCTGGTATAGCTTGTCATTAGGGAGACCTGATGTAAGCTATAGTGCCAAAAGCACTCTTTTGCTGGTATGAACTGCATCTACGTTAAGAGGGTTTGCCAGCACAACTTTTCCAGTATAGACTGGGCCTGGGAAAACACTTCATAGCTCTTATAGGAGAGCTGTGCTGGAAAGGGTCTCAACAGACCTAATGCCCAAATAGTAATACTAAGTTTTAACAGATTGGATCCTTGTTCCTTTAAATTCATTCTTTTCATACTATGTTATTCTACCGTACACTGTCGCACTCTTTCTCTCTTTCAGCCTGATTCAAAGCCTGTTAAAGTTTATGGCAGGACTCCCATTGACTACTATGAGAAATGGTTATGGCACACATCTGTGCGCTTTCTCTCTATGTAAAGCCACTAATTAAAAAATCTGCAACCATAACATGTTGATTCCATCACAGAACAATATCTGCAGTCACTAATGGTAATGCCTGTATGGCAAAGAGATAGATGCCTTAAGAATACCTAAAATACATAATTATACAATTGCTCTAGTAACCATATAGTGGCAAAAATAAATCAGCATTTAAGCATATGTTAGCCAGCTAACACCTAGTCTTTCATCCTTGTTCCTATGGATAACAATACAGTTCAGTTTCCAATTCATTCAAAATACCTTATTAGCATGGAAAGCTGTACAAGTGCGAAAAGGACAGACGTCTTGTGTCTTTGGCAGAGGTAGATGCTATATGATACGTGAAGCATCACCCCTGGATGGGGCTTGACAGAGTTGTTTTACATTTATTCCCTGTGTCCATTTGTCATTAGTGTCCATTCCTGATTCAATGGTAGAATACAACATAACAAGAGGCTAGAGTGGACTGGTTTCACTCATACTGTACATTATAGCTTATACAGGAACTGTCAAGGTTGATTCCCCACTCTGGCACTTCAAGTGCAGAAGGTGGGGGCCTGCAAGGATTCTAAAAATTAATATTGGCCACTCCAGGCTTGTATTAAATTCCCCAGGTTACAGCTTTTCTCTGACCTTGGCTTGGTAAACGCTGCCACCACCAAAGTGTAAAAAACCCCTTGAAGCCCAGGAAGGCGCACTTGGGAATTCCTTCCTGTGGGGTACCCTCAAGCCCTTTCACCCCCCTTCTGGGGAAGAGCTGAGAAAGAAAACAAAGGAAATCAGCTGTTTCCACCAGCTAATTAAACAACATACAAACCTCTTAGAACACACACAAAAAACACTGCTCTACAGCCAAAATGCTTCTGAAATAAATGTAGTCAAAC
>NW_020697850.1:0-4920 GCF_002925995.2 Terrapene triunguis | reverse complement strand
TGGTTAACTATATTGAATACTAAAATTAAAATACTATGAGCATCAACAACAATGATATTCACTTAATGACTGCAGCATGAATGCATTGTTTACCCTCATTAAGACTAACTAGTAGCTAAGCATTATTAACATAATTGAACAGTTAAATTTAAAGAAATTATGTCCTATAACCAAGTATAAACTTAATGAAGTAACTAGATTACAACAACTAGAAGTCAACTTGACCTCAAAATTTTTAAACTAAAGAACAAATTAGGATGAAACTAGATAGGTAGTCTTAATTTAAACAAAAGCTAGCAAAACCATTATTACTTCGTTTACTTCTGTCTTAAGAAAATAGCATTCAGGGGTTAAGCATGATGAAGCTCAAATTCCCTGTGGAATTTTAGCAATAAGCATTGATTTCTTCAACCTTTCTGCACCTTTAAGCAGGTTGAATGTCTCACTCTTCTTTCTGTTGTTCGGTGTGCAGTCTTCTTTTTTGTGATGGGATTTAGGATTCCGTCTTCAGGGAAACATCACTTTCCCCAAGATGCTTATATTGGGATTCTGGACATCAGCATCCCAGGATCCAAGATTTGTGTGTGTAAAAGAAGCTTAGTCATAGAAAATCACTCTCTTAGGGAGAGTTAAACAACCACTTCTTACACAGAATAGACCAGCTTTTTTGGATTAGGTGTTGATCTGCTGGACAAAGATTTTGGGCTGGACAATCCATTTTACATATAATATTTCCCCATTTGGCTGCATTGGGGGGCTTCACCTACCCCAAAAGTACATATTTGGCATTGTTCCATTGGCTCTTTTCTTTTGGAGAAGTGGTCATTCATTAAGTGTAATGGCAAGTTTCCTGCCCATCTAATAGGCGGCATTCAAGCTTCATATGGAATGCCTTTTCAAAGGTTACATCTTTGCTTGGAATCCTTAATTAGTTGTTTAGCATAATTGATTAAAATATACACTACCAGAATTATTTAAAGAGTCTTCTGGCTGACTTTCTGCTTCTAGTTCTTGAACCATTTAATAACAGGATAATGTTTTCTCATATTGTTGTAACTTGGTAATTATCTTCTAGAAACTTTCTTCTTCTTTCTTCATATGCTTAACTTTAATTTGAAGAGAGTTTTATTCCATTCCACTTATAAATGCAGGAAGAAATGTATCCCCAATTTGATTCTAATTTTAAACAACTTCCAGGTTCATTATGAAATCAATATCCTAACTCCAAATGGTTTAAATAGTTTAGCTGTTTTTAAGCATTGTCCTAGATACATCAAAGCTGCATGTCAAAGCTGGCAACTCTGCAAGAGAGATAATTCTTACTAATAATGATTTCTAATATAACTTCACAATGGTTACACTTAATTTTATACAGTATTTCTAGATTTACTGATATGCGAGCATACATTCTGTATCCCAAAATCTTTGTTTTTGTTAGAAAAAAGATCTTTTCATATGTAGATGAACTAATTCAAGTATACAAAAACGAACTTTATTACAGGAATCTTTGTTTGATCACTTTAAGCTTAACTAAAAAGGCATAAAATATGATTTGGGCTTAGACTTGCATGGTTCCCCAGTTGGCTAAAACATTTGTTGTTTACTTTTCTTCATTTTATGAATTATGGAATGTTGTGAGATTACTTATTAAGTTACTTTATTACTTTGCATATTGCTAACGGGTGCATAATGTTTGTTATGGAACCATTTAGTTTGTGCAAAGCTAAGAAATAAACTTTTCCAAAAATGTTTTGGAGATATTGATTTTAGAGAGACTCGGGTTTACAGTCCCACTTTCCTGGGATCTTGACCATAGCAAGGAGATATCTCCTGAATAGACACCGAGAAAACATAATGTAACATCCTTTGTGTAAGTTTCTGTGTCACCTATTAGGAGATGAATTGAAAATGGAGGTTACTCACCTGTAACTGGAGGTTCTTGGAGATGTGTGGTGCCTATCTGTATTCCACACATGGGTGCACATGCGCACCAAGCACCTGAGATGGGAGATCCCTATTAAGTAGTGTCCCTGGGTCCTCACTGCAGAGTTCCTTGTGTTCTAAATCAAAAGTTTGAGTGGCAGTATGGATCTACACCTTTTCAGTTCCTCTTCTAATGGTGAATCAAATAAGATCTGATGCAGAGGAGAAGGAGGTGAGTAGTGGAATACTGGTGGGGACAGCAGGTCTCAAAAAAACTCCAACTATGGGTGAAAAACCTCCATTTCTTCTTCAAGTGCTGGTCCGTATGTATATTCCAGATGTGAGTGATTTGGTAAGCAACACTCAAACAGAAGGAGCATGTGAGGATGCATTTGCTATCAATATCTATAATGCTGCTGTCCCCACATCTATGTCTGCAGAAGAGGTCTGGACTAACTTGTAACATTTTGTGAAGGTCTGGCTGGAGCTCCAGGTAGCTGCCCTACATATGTCCGGTATAGGTTCCTCATGAACAGATGCTGTTGACGTTGCTTGTGGTCTAGTAGAGTGGGCTCCCAAAACATCCAGTGAAGGAAAATGCACTAATTGCTAACAAAGAATGATGCGGCTGGAAATCCACTTACAGAGTCTCTGAGCAGATAATACTTGTCCCTTTGATTGCTCCACTAACTCGACAAATAGTCTAGGTATTTTCCTAATTGGTTTTTAAAAATATACTAGGAACAAAAAGAATCCTGACAAAGGTATTGGTCCATTACTAGGTGGAAATGATAGAATTATCAATAATAATAATGCAGAAAAAGCGGCAGTGTTGAGTAAATATTTCTCTTCTGTATTTGGGGGAAAAACAGGTGATATAGTCTTATCATACAGTGATGATAACACTCTTTCCATTCCACTAATATCGCTGGAGGATATTAAATAGAAGCTCCTGAAGTTAGACATTTTAAAATCAGCAGGCCCAGATAACTTGCATCCAAGAGTCTTAAAAGAGCTGGCCGAGGAGCTTGCTGGACCATTTATATTGATTTTCAATACATGTTGGAGCACTGGCTAAGTATCATAAGACTGGAAGAAATATAATGTGCCATTTTTAAAAAAGGGTAAACGGGGTGTCCCAGGTAATTATAGGATTGTCAACCTGACATTGATTGTGGGTCAGATAATGGAGCAGCTGATACAGGACTAGATTAATAAAGAATTAAAGGAGGGTTATGCAGTTAATGCAAATCAACACTAGTTTATGGAGAATAAATCCTGTCAAACTAACTGAATATCTATTTTGGGATAAGATTACAAATTTGGTTGATAAAGGTAATAGTGTTGATGTAATAGATTTCTGTAAGAAATTTGACTTGGCACCTCACAACATTTTGATTAAAATACTAGAAGGACATAAAATTAAGATGGCACACATTCAATGGATTAAAAACTGGCTCACTGATAGGTGTCAAAATGTAATTGTAAATGGGGAATCATCTTTGAGTGGGTGTGTTTACAGTGGGGTCTCACAGAAATCTGTTCTTGATGCTATGCTATTTAATATTTTTATAAATGATCTGCAAGAAAACATAAAATCATCACTGATAAAGTTTGCAGATAACAGAAAAATGGGGGAGTGGTAAGTAATGAGGACAGGTCACAGTGTTAAAGTGATCTGGATGACTTGGTAAACTGGGTCAAACAAACATGTTTTAATACAGCTAAATGTAAATGTATACACCTCGGAACAAGAATGCAGTCCACACATATAGGATGGGAAATATTGACTCTGAAAAAGATTTGGGGGTTGTGGTGGATAATTAGCTCCCAGTGTGACACCGTGGCCAAAAGAGCTAAAGTGATCTTCGGATGAATAAACAGGGGAATCTTGAGTAGGGATAGACAGATTACACTGCTCTACAGCCAAAATGCTTCTGAAATAAATGTAGTCAAACTTTACTAATTCTGGGCCACTGAGAACGAAAATGATGCTTAAAATTGTTGATTGGCTCTAGTTTTCAAGATATGCTATTGGGTCAGTATATACGACCCTTGACTTGGGAATGGCGGAGGATAAGTGAGTTATAAAGGGAAGGGATCTCAATTTAAACCAGAAATGACTAAAATACATCTTTGACTGGATCTATGAATAAATCTATGACTGGGTTTGGACAGTACTTGCTTTTTAGGCAAAACAATGAATGATGCAATCTGAAGCTAGTATTGTGTCATACATGATATGAATTGCATCATGTTATTCCTAGAAGTCATGGATGATGCAATCATAACGAAGCTTACATCACTCTGCTGAACAAATTGCCCTATATCAGCTCTAGAAATCATACAGTGTCGTGCTCTCTTATTTGTCAGTGTTTGATTTTGCAAAGGGACACATTTCTGTTTAGCCAAAGTGAGCAGAGATGCCTCGTACTTGTGTGAACAGTGCAGATAACTTCTGCTATGTTTGTGGTGAAGTGACTTTTGCATCACAAAAGCGCAGTATAACCACTCTGGTTAAGAAAGCCTATCCCCTTTATTTTGGCTGCAAAATTGGAGATCAGGACAAGAGGTGGGCCCCACACATATGCTGCAACACTTGTGCAACAAATCTTCGCCAGTGGTTGAACAGGAAAAGGAAATCTATGCCTTTTGCAGTGCCAATGATTTGGAGAGAGCCAACAGATCATACCAGCAATTGTTACTTCTGCATGGTGCCTCCAGTTGGGAAAGGTGTGTCAAAGAAGAAAAAGTGGACTGTGCATTATCCAAACATTCCATCAGCTATACGCCCGGTACCCCACAGAGGAGGACTGCCGGTTCCTGATGCACCAGAATCATTCTCACTTGAGTCAGACGAGGAAGAGGATGAAACTTCTGGTCCTGAACCATCAATGTCACAGGACCCACATTTTCTCCCATCCTCCTCCTCTGAACCACACCTCATAACACAAGGTGAACTGAATGACCTTGTCAGGGATTTGGAACTACCCAAGA
>NW_020697849.1:0-6139 GCF_002925995.2 Terrapene triunguis | reverse complement strand
GGGCTGTCTATGGGACTGGGTTATCGGCCGGCAGGTATGGGAAGTCAAGCCACCCCACGAACCTAGCCATTTTATCACCACTCCCCATGATTTCGCTGCTCAACACGTCTGGGTGGGAATCGGAACCTTGTGGTCCTTATGGCCCTTGGAACCCCCACAGTTGTTTTGTCTCCGTAAGCTACACCCTGGGGAATTACTGAACATCTTTGATACAGTTTGTTGGGAAGGAGAAGCAGTAGGTAAGGCCCCAGGAGGAGAACTCCTATTTAGCAAAAAGGATGGTTGCGCCCTGCCATCCAATCCCCACACCCCTCTTCCCTTTCACCTTAATTTAACCACTACCCAGGGTAGCCGCTTTATCACATGGCCTGCTAATCCCCAAATCTACGTAACCCTCCATCCAGCCGTCCCTCTTACTTTCGATTGGACTTCCCTCATCCCAAACCGCTTCTTAAATTTGACTTTTCTGATTTCCATCCTCTCCAACATATCTCATCTCCAAGACCAAATACATGTAATAGAGGTTGAATACAACAGGGAGGCCAAAGCATTTCAAACTGCCTACCGGGTGAGTACCCTATGCTCTTCCCACGACGTTTTGTGTTTTACCTCTAAAGAAATCTCCCAAGTCACGCCCAGCCTCTTCACTTCCTCAGTCTTAAAAATACTAGCCGGTATAATTCTCGCAATCGGTGGCTGTTTATTAATTGTCACCCTTTGTTGCATGTGCAGGGCGTGTCGTTTACCCCAGCTACAGGTTCAATCACCACCCCAAGCCCTTCTTTTTCCTATCGATACCCCCAACACAACACTATATTTTCCCTCAGACCCAGAAATTAGTCACCTCAGTGTCCCTCCCTCCGGCACTGCCAGTCTCGTGTCCGCTGATCCCCTTTTACAAGAAACTGAGCCTGAATACTGCACTAGGGCCTCTTTAGCAAACTATGATAATGATGCCTACATGGCATCAGAGGAGGGAAATTGTGGGGGAAAAGAACTGGGTAGCCTTCCTTTTGACAGCCAGAGTAACACCAAAGGCCCAAAATCAGGCCCTCTGGCAGAGGCTCAATATACTGACTACCCTTACAAAGGCAGTTCAGGCCAGGGCCTGAACAAAACTAAGCTGTACAATTCCCTGCCAAATACGGTCATGGGCTATGACCAGAGGAGGGAGGAGGAGGGAGCAATGCGAAAGGCTTAGCAACATGATAACTGCTTGTTTGTAAAAACATGATAACCGCTTGTTTATGAAACATAATAACCACCTATATGAAGAAATTGTTTCTAGTGAAGGTCAACTTCCCCTGTAGTTCCAGCTAACTGCCAAACTAGCCAATCATATATCATCTTTGGGCGTCCCGTAATAAACCCCTCTGACCCCGAAAAAAAACAATATGTACCCTGACGAGAACAACACCCCAACTGGTGCCAAGTACCACCCATGTCAGAAACCACCAAGAAACCCCTCACCCAATAGGCACCCAATTCTCGTAAACAATGAGGAAGCTACCGGGAAAAAGGGACAGACCCCTACTCTTATTTTCGCATAAATGACGTATTATTTGTACTATGCTTGCGGTTTGACGGAATAAAAGCAGCCTGAGTGCTGTGCTAGGTGTGGTAGTTTTTGGACTGCTACCCCAACGCATTGGTATGTATTGCAATAAACTGGCCTCAGGCTTGAGTCTGTGAACTAAAATCAATTCGTGGGTGACTTTTTCCACGACAGCAGTTATACTACCAATCCTTTGGTATTAGAAGATTTCTCCATGGGCATTAAATCCACCATAAAGCTTGTTCCATGAGAAGACATTCCCGCATCTCAGAAGGAAGATCCAGCTATTTGTAAAATTCTTCAATATGTGTCCCTGGGGCACAAACTGAATAAACAAGTACAGCTTGCACAAGCCCCATTGCTGCTTAGTCCTTTCAGAGCTCACATAACTCTGCTGCTGCAACCAGAGCTGTCCCCTTTGACTCCCTCAGCAGACCTTCAATCCTTAGCTGGACAGGGCACAAGTAAATCTAATGCTGACATTCCTTTGAGTGCTGCACTAGTAGCAGTTATGTGTGAAAATTCAGGGGAGAATACAGCCCCAAACCACCTCCCTAAAACAATTAAATGAACTTCAAAACCAAACATGCTACTGCATGCCATATTGCTGCACTCTCAGCAACCCAAGATTCCTTTGTTAACCCAGGGGATAAAACAAACGTTAAAAACGTAGATTTGGGCAGAGAACCCTCCAAAGTGACTCCATATTCTTCCAATCCAGTGCAAAAACAACTGATTTATGGGTATTCCAACAATCCCAGATATTCCCAACTGGCCTTCTTGTAAATCAGTTGTCCAGCAATGTCATGCAAACATTTGTAATGTATTTATCCAGTTGAATGCTTGTAACTCTTGGCATAGTGTTGAAAGTCTGGTAAAGCTCTTCCTGTTTAGCTGTATTCATTCACCAGGCCTGATCTGCAAGCACTGCATGCCTGGAACTTCCATGGATGTCAGTGGAAGTTGTGGGCACAGATCCCTAGGTGGACTGGCCTTTTAATTAGTTTAGGAAAGAAATAATTATATTGTAATTTTAATGTGGCAACAGGAAATTTTACAATGGAAAAAAGTTGATGTCTATTCCCAAATCTGTCTTCTTTAAGTTATCAGCTTTACCTCACAGTATCTTTCCCTCCATCCACTCTTAACTCCTTTTAAAAAAAAATTGTTTTACTGGCTTCTTGTATTTCTCCCTATGGCAGTTTATTCGGTACATTAGCTACATGTGCTATTTAAAAAATTCCACTAACATTCCTTCTGGGCCCACCTAGCCTAAACTCAGTTTGAATTCTTGACCCCTTCTAGTAAATACATTAGCTCTCTGCTTCATTGACTTTCCCAACTCACTTCAGATCTAAGCTGAAAGCATACTTGCTTCTGTCTATTAATTTCTCTCTTCCTCTATGATTGTCCGGAGCAGCATTACTGAGCTCCTTGAAGCATATTGAGATATAATGAGCATGAATGCTGTACACAATGATGTTGTACTGTAATTCACATAGCCTAGTACCAAATTTGCGGATGACACAAAATTATTTAGGGTACTTGGTTCCTGTCTTATTTTGTAAACTTTAATAAGCTCCAGCTCATCTGCTGTTTTCTAAGGAATACAAAGCTAGCTTCTCTAGCCTTGTCCCTCAAGTAACCTCAAGTCCCTGTACCATGCTTACTGAACTCTGCTAGAGCTTCTATATTCCTCTTCACCATTTATTTCCAATTGAATTTATAAAATATCTATAGGTGCCCGTCCGATACTCTAGATATCTACCTCATACATTAAAACACAAACTCACAGCCCATTAATATAACCACTCCAATCCTCAGAACCGCTCCCTTCTCCATAGCCTAAGAAAAGAAGGGGAAAAACTAGCTATACCAGAGTGGTATGTAGGATTTAAGTGAAGTAAAATAGAAGTGATAAAACTACCTTCATTACTGAATATTATATTTAATGGTCTGCACTAATATTACATTTAATGGTCATGCATTTAGTGAGACATGTGATATAGGTTAATTATCAGTTGTACACGGTGTATACAAATTTTTATTTACAAAACCACATGGCAATTGTCCATTTCAAAAGATGATGGTGTAAGCAGCAAAGCAGTTCAGATACTATGTCATGCTGCGGCATCACAAGTGTCTAAAAAAGTCCAATCCTTGAGTGATAATCTTTGCCAGAAATAGGCATTAGATGCAGAGTCAGAGGATGAAGTGAGCGCACTACTAGTGTCTGAGGCCTTCTGCACTTTCCTCTTACCTCTCTTCATTTTCTTCTTCCTACACCACTTCTCTTCAGTCTCTGACTCCTTAGAACAGTGTGGCCTGTTGCTAGCTGCATCTTCCCAGCTTGTGGTGTTGATGTTGAAAGTTCAAGTCCCTCTTGCAAGCATTCTTGAACCTGAGACTAGGATGGCCTTGGAGCAGCCACACGTGTTCCATACAGGAGGTCCTTTGGAATGCATCCATCATCCATCTGGTGCAGATGATCAAGCCAATGGAGATACGTGAGTTTGAGAATAGTGATTAGATTTGGCAATTTTGCTTTCTTAAGTACTTCACTGTCAGGAACATTGGCTTCCCACTTGATATTTAAAATATGGCTAAGAGAGCGGGTATGAAGTGTCTATCCTTCTCTCATGCCTGCTGTAGGTGGTCCACGTCTTGCTACCGTACAGAAGCATGCTTAAGACACACATCTTCAAAGTTAATTTCCTGTTACCCTACATGAGTTTGGTCAATTGACCAAATGTGGTAGCAGATCTTCCAATGCAAGACTTAAGCTTGTCACCTAAAGATAAATCTGATACAGTGGATCCTAGATACTTGTGTAAAAGTTCTGCTTCTAGTGTGGTGTTAACTATTGAAACTTTTGGTGCAGTCAACACACCTAGTGTTGTAATCATTGTTGTCTTTAGTCTGATGGTTAGTTAAAATTCATCAAAAGCTAGCACAAAGCTATTGCACAGTTGCTGAAGCTCCCTTTCACTGTGTGTGACAAGCCCTGTGTTTTCAGGGAAAAGAAGTTCTCTTATTAGAGCAGGGGTCAGCAACCTCTGGCACGCGGCTCGCCAGGGTAAGCACCCTGGTGGGCCGGGCCAGTTTGTTTACCTGCCGCGTCCGCAGGTTTGGCCCATCGCGGCTCCCACTGGCTGCGGTTCACCGCTCCAGGCCAATGGGGGCTGCGGGAAGCAGCGCGGGCCGAGGAATGTGCTGGCCGCGGCTTCCCGCAGTCCCGATTGGCCTGGAGCGGCGAACCGCAGCCAGTGGGAGCCGCAATCGGCCGAATCTGCGGACGCGGCAGGTAAACAAACTGGCCCGGCCCACCAGGGTGCTTACCCTGGCGAGCCACATGCCAGAGGTTGCCGACTCCTGTATTAGAGGTTTTTGCCTTTGCCCTTTAATCTTAGATGTGCAATGTTGAAGAGTTTTCCATGTGAACTTGTATGCAGATACACCCTTGGTGCTATATGAGAAAGCATGATGAAGCAGCAGAGAGAAGAATATGCCAGACTGTTGGTGCCAAAACATATCCCTTTTTGACACCACTGCAGATTTCAAAGCTCTCAGATTGATTTCCATCATGGAAGGATCAAATCAGACTCAGTAGGATTGGGGTGCAACCAATTCTCTCTAGCAATTGAAAAAGGCCCTTTTTGCTGACCAGGTCAAAAACTTTTGTAAGATCTACGAAGGCCGCGTAGAGAGGTTTTCCGGGTTCTTGATGGCTTTTTCTTGCAGGTGCCTTCATGCAAAGACCATGTTGACAGATCTACAGGGACAGAAACCACACTGATTTTCTGGATTTACATGTTCAGCAAGAACTTGCACTCTTTTGAGAGTGACCCATGTGAATGCCTTGCCAGCAACACTCAGGAGATACACTCCTTTGCAGGTATTGCAGCCACTCTGATCTCCTGTGTTTTCATAGTGTTATGATGTTGGCATCCATCATGTCTTATGGTACTCTGCCTTCCCTCCAGCAGGCGAGCAAGACATTGTGCAGACGTTTAAGTATAAACTGTCCACTTGTTTCAATACTTTATCTGGAATTCCATCTTTTCCTGCAGCCCTGCCTGGTGCCAGGATCTCATTTACCAATGGTTCTATATCTATATTCAGTGATCTGGAGTCTGGTGAGCACATTTAACACTGCTTCTGAAACAGTGGTTTCACATGAATAGAGTTTGTGATAGTGTTCCACTGGCCAGTGCATCTGTTTGCTTCTGTCAATGATGTTGTCTTCACTAAGAGATTTGAGTGGGGCAGACTTCTTGGTTGAAGGACCTATTGCTTTCTTGAGTTTATGGATTGCTGTTCCTTAATAAAGCACCAACTCTTTTTAATGTAATGCTTTTTCACCGGGCCCGCAGTTGGGAGAACATCCAGCACAGAGAGCATACATCTAACTCCAGGTGGAGTTTTGAACACCTTACTCCACTCCATCGCATTCCGGTGGTTAACTATGCTATTATGACTTAGTTGGATACAATCAATTCCCCCATGTTCCCTTCCCTCTTATATAGCACAGAAGCAGGGCCGGCTCTAATTTTTTGGCTGCCCCAAGCAAAAAAAAAGAGTGCC
>NW_020697848.1:0-10527 GCF_002925995.2 Terrapene triunguis | reverse complement strand
GAGAAACAACAATGGTTGAAGGGAGAACACTAGATTTGTTTATAGGTGAGCTGATGACTCAAGGGTTTTCTTTAGGCTAGACAATAGGAGCTGATCACTCGTGGCTATGGGTGGGGTTTTCTTCCAGGGAACTCACAATGCAACTAGGCTCCTTCAGTATTTGGATATCAATTAAGGATTCATTCCTAGAATTGGTCTGATAATTGCTGAGCTGGGTGTGGGCAGGCGTACGTTCATTAACATCTGGAGCAGAGATTCCCATGATGCAGTGCTTCCCTGCTTTTTCTGGTCCCAGAGTTCAGTGTGGTTCTCTGTTCTCCATTCTGTATGCAAATAGAGATGGCTCCCTGTCCCATCTCTCATGCAGATGAGGCTAGGGGAGTTGTCTCTGCTCTCCATTCTGTAGCTAATGGAGATGTCTTCATCTTGTCCAGGGGTGAAAGTAACTTAGGGGTACGTCTATACTTACCTCCGGGTCCGGCGGTAAGCAATCGATCTTCTGGGATCGATCCTGGAAGTGCTCACCGTCGACGCCGGTACTCCTGCTCCGCGAGAGTAGTACGCGGAGTCAACGGGGGAGCCTGCCTGCCGCGTCTGGACCCGTGGTAAGTTCGAACTAAGGTACTTCAACGTAGCTGAAGTTGCGTATCTTAGTTCGAAGTGGGGGGTTAGTGTGGACCAGGCCTTACAGGACTTACCGGTACTGCCGGAGTCCTGAGGGGGCGTGGCCTCAACTGGAAGAGGCGTGGACTCAACCAGAAGAGGCGTGGCCTCTCAAGATTTAAAGGCCCTGGGGCACCAGCTGTGGCTGGGAGCCCCAAGGCCTTTAAATCAACCTGGGGCTCCCAGCTGCAGAGGTGGCTGTGAGCCCCCGGGGCTCAGGGGCAAATTAAAGGGCACGGGGCTCTGGCCGCCGCGGAGCTCCGGGCCCTTTGAATCCCCGTCCGAGCCCGGCTGCCGGGCTGGAGCCGCGGGTGGGATTCAAAGGGCTCTTGCTCCATGCAGCGGCGGGGAGCCCAGAGCCCTTTAAATCCCCGCCGCGGAAGCCGGTGCGGTCTGGCACGGCGTACTGGCTTTTGCCGATACGCCGTACCAGACCGGACCGGCTTACTTTCACCTCTGATCCATCTTGTCACCCTTGTCAGGAGGGCTCTAGGTGTGTTTCCCAATGCCCTTCACTGCTCTCTGCAAGTTTTTTTCCCCTCTGATGGGTTTTTAGTTTAAGCAGAAGCTGGGGCGGGGGCGGGGGGGGGGTGTCTTTTATGAGTCAGGCTGGATACTGCACTCTGGTTCCCCAAGAACGCAGAGCTGACTGGGATCAGAGGGAAGAGCAGGGGCTGCGGGGGACAGTGGGGGGGGGAAGCAGGGGTCAAAGCAGAACCAGGCTGGGTGAGGGCACCGCGGAGGGTTTACCCCAGCCCCAGGAGCTTTGGAGGGGCAGCCGAAGGCTGGATTGCGCGTCTAGCCCGGCCCTACCGTCGGCTCACTGTGGGGGCGGCTGTTGCCAGCTCTGGAGCCGGGCCTGCCTGATCGCCGGTCTGCCTGGAGAGTGCGGGTTCCCTCCCCCTGGTGCGTTACCCCGAAGCCGCCCGCGTGGGGCTGATGGAGGCGGGGCCTCTTTCCCGTTGCAGGAGGAGCTGCAGGCTGGCCACGCCTCCTACGCCCGGCGCCACCCGGAGCTGCGCACCCTGCTGGCCGACTTCCTGCAGCTCCTGCTGCTGCACAAGCCCGACGACGTCCTCACCTTCGCCGCCGAGTTCTTCGCCCCGTTCGCCAGGCAGCGCCCGCCGGGCAGCAGCTTCCAGGCCTCCGGCAAGCCCAGCCCCTTCCGCGACCGCGTCTGAAGGGCCGGCCGCCTCCGGCCATTAAACCGGCGGGCAGCAGCTTCCAAGCACTGGGCTCTGTTCATTTAACCCGGGGCGGAAAAGGAGTCTGTGTGGGGCGGGGGGAGTCACTCCTAATGGGGTTGGGGCATCCTCTGGTCAGTTACATGGGAGGGGCTTAACCCCCAGACCCTCCGGCCTTGGACCATGGTCTGCCACATTCGGGGCCGGGATGGGGAGAACTTGCAACAGCGAGGCTACGCCCCGGCCCCTTGGCTAGCGAAAGCCCGTTGAGCGTATCCACACCCAGCGCTGCCTCCGTTCATTGCAGGACTGGTGCAGTGCGGGTAGCCGTCCCCCAGGCCCCTAAAGCAGGGGGTTGTGGGTGCAGTGCTCCCCAGGGGTGCCGCGGCTGAACTGTTTACAGATATGAGCTGGATAAACAAGGGGATTTTGGTAACGTGTAAAAGACCAGATGAAGTGAAACGCCTGGCTGTTGCGTCCGGTATTCGTCCGTTGGAATGAGACAGGCCCTGAGATTGGCCGGCCCGTCCCCTCGCCCCTGGCTTTATAACACACGGGAAACCACAAGTCAGCTGTGCTGTGTGATTTCAGCCTTGACGGGCCGTCAGCCTGCGGGAGTCGGGTGGAATGGAAGCCAGAGGTCTCTGACTCCGGCTGCATGAGCGGGTTAGGAGCCTGGAGCTGACTCAGCCCAGAAGGATCAGGCAATTGACCTTTCCTCTTGTAATGGGGGGAGCGGCTGCTGCCTTTGACACGAACAGGGGCGGCCCAAACTTCTGCAGGGTTTTGCAGGACGCAGAATTGCAGGTGCAGGAGTCTACCCCGGCCATGCCCCTTTTGGTCCCCAATCCCCCTCTCCCTTCCCAGGGCTGCCCCTAGCAGAGGATGGTGGGAAGGGTCTGAGACAGGGTGAGGATAAGGGGGCTGCGGGCTGTAAGTGTCCCCCTTCCACCGTCACCACCGCCTGGGTAAACTGAGGTAGGCCAAGAGACCTTCTCATAATACCCATCTCTTCCAGCCCAGCTCTCAAGCCACTGGAACAGAGGTAAGTTACTTTCTCCCCAGGGGGTGGGGGGAAACTGAGGCACAGAGCGAGTCTGATCTGTCCTGTGTCACCCTGCAAATCTGTGGCAGAGGGTGCAATAGGTCCCAGCCCAGACCCTGAACCACATCCCTCCCCCGCAGAGCTAGGAACAGCCCCCTGGAGCTGAGTCCCCCCTCCTCTGCTCTAACCGCTAGACTGTGCTGCTGTTCCAGTGCCAGTGGGGCTCTCATGGGCTGGAGCTGGGGACAGGCCTCCTATCCGTCTACAGGGAGGACAGAGAATTGAGCCCATTAGCCCAGAGCAATGGGCTGGGTCCAGCCTGCTGTCCCTGCTTGCCCTTGGCTTTCCCGAGACGTGGGCTGTAGCCCACGAAAGTTTGTGCTCTAATAAATTTGTTAGTCTCTAAGGTGCCACAAGTACTCCTGTTCATTTTGCGGATACAGACTAACACGGCTGTTACTCTGAAACATGCCTGGAGAGTGATTCACCAGGACCGGACAGGAACCCAGCTCCCCAGGCGAGCAGTTCCCGGTTACTGCAAAATGTGGCAATCACAGACTTCCCCACAGAGCTCATGTGGCTGGGGGGGAGGCTGGTCTGGTGACACACCCCCCCCAAGCTTGCTCAGGGGGCCTTTACAACACCCCAGCAGGATTAGCACCGCCCTGGTGTGCCTGATCCCTGGGGCTTTGGGAGATGCTGCCAGGTGAGGTGCATGGAGGGGCGCTGCACCAGAAGCAACCGCTGGAGGTGTTGGCTGCAGGGCGACAAGCGTGCTCAGGAGCAGTTCTGCCTCTCCACACTGGCACTGGGCAGCCAGCCTGGGGGGGTCCCTTTGGAGGGGTGTAGCACTGCACTCTGCAGGGGGGTCCCTAGACTTCCCTCCCTCCACCCCCGCTTGTCCCCGCATGGAGGCAGCCCCTTCCCCCCCCACCCCACAGCAGATCCTGAATGACCCCTCGTGCAGCCTGGGTAGTGGAGGGGAGGAATTCAGCACATTTCTCCTCCCCCCCCCCCTCGTTCCCCTCCCAGTGCTACAGCCCCCAAGCCCTCAAGCTGTTCGAGGCTGGGTGGGAGGGGGCTGTTTTCAGCTGAGGCCCTAGCCCCAGTACAGGGTGATGGGTGAGGTGAGCTGATGTGTGTGTCATACCCCCCGTAAGTGCCCACCTCCCCCGAGTCAGCCAGAGCTGGCTGGGAGGCAGCAGGTCACCCGGGCAGAAATGCTGCCTTGTCCCGACGATGGAGCAATCCAGGGAATTCCCCTGGCAAAGCTACTGCGGCTTCAGCTTCCTCCAGGGCGAGGCTTCCTGCTCCCAGGGGAAAGCAATGTCCGACCCACAGAGCCTCCCCGTATGGTCTAAAGAGCCCTGCGGTGGGGGGCTGGGGCAGGGCGAGGGGCTGTGGGTCTAGGGGCTCTTCCCACACACTCGACAAGATGCAGAACTTCCGCCTGCCCTGGGCTAGCAGCAATCCCAGGTCTGTTCGACCCCTTCCACCCCTACTCCTGCCCCATTGCCACGTACACCAACCCCCACCCACAACGGTGCCAAGTGCAACCCGCATGCGGCAGCCTGGAGACCCCGGTCTGGCTAATCCCAGGACCCGGCTGTGCCACCTGCCTCCGCCCCTTGGCTGCCCACACCAGTGTCAGCCGTTCCCTATTGTCTGGCACCCTTCGGGCGCTGGCCTGCTCCGCCTCGCCTGGCACAGGGTAGGCGCTTGGGCCACGCAGGGAGAAGGTGGCTCAGTAAAACTTGGGCTTGGCAGCCAGGAGCCTCCAAATCTAGATCCAGCCAGTGCATGCATTTCTGCTTGAGCAAATCATCAGCACTTTCCCGCTGGGCCCAGGTGGGGGGGGGAGGGGGGGGGGTGCTGTCTGCAGATCCTGGTTGGAGAGGATCACGCGGCGGGGAAGCCAAGCTAGCTTCAGACAAATGGCAGGTCCCAGCCGAACCCCAAGCAAGGGCGCCTGGTCTCTAAGAGCTAAAAGCAGAACCCGGTTCATCGTCCCACCCACAAAGAGGAAACCCAGCACAGCAGTTCCACTGCTTTCGCGGGCTGGACTCGAAGCAAAGAACAAACTCACGGGAGCCGTTTGGCTTGAAAGCCAGCGTCACGCGACAGGGGGTGGCTGCCTGGCTCCAGCTGCTGGGCTCCAGCCCCTCTGCAAACATGGCTGAATGAAGCCCCAGGGAAGGTGGGTGAGAGGGATTAGCCCTAACCTACCGATGGGGGAAACAGAGACACGTGGCGGGGCCGTCACTTGCCCAAGGTCACACAGGGAGTCGGTGACACCCACACCTTCTGCCTCTCAGCCCTTTCCCTCAACCGCACGGCCAGCCATCCGCCCAGCATAGCAGCCGTGCAAACAACCCCAGCACCCACAGCGCTGGTGATTAGCAGCGCAGACTCCTGACAAGGGGGACGCACCCCCTGGGAGCTGACAGTTGGGCAGGAAACTTGCCCTCACCCCCATATCCTGCTGCCTCTTTTGCTGCCGGGGGGGAACCGGTGGGGGCCCAGGGTGCTGGATCCAGTGTGAGCAATAGCAACAGTGGCTGTAAAGACCTGATCCGGAGGGGGGCCAAGTGCCTGCCGGTGTCGGCGCGTCTCGGGGCCAGGCCCCGGGCGAGGCAGGGCCGCTGACTGGCTACTGTCTTGGGTCTGCACCGCACTCTGCAGCGCCTTTCCTGAGTGCTGAGCCAGGCAGACGCTTCGGCCTGGGCTGCGCTAGGAAGTCAGGGCGACGTAAGGCAGCTGACGTCACCCCCACCCCGTCAGTGTCTACACTGCAGTGTTGCTCCTGCCCGTGTAAGTCACCCGCCACATCGACTTCATCACTCCACCCCCGTGAGAGGCCCCGGGCTTGGGGCGACATGGTTAGGGCGATAAGGTGTCTGTAGACACCGTTACTTACATCGCCTGTTGGTTGTCAGCCCCGTGTGGGGCTCACAGCTGGAGCGCCCCCACCCCCTGCCCCAGGGCTGACAACGTGAGCTTTCAGCCCTGGTGCAGGGCTCACAGCTGATGACCCTGCTGCGTGCCTCAGTTTCCCCACCTGTCGCTCAGGGATAATCACAATGCCCCATGTCAGTGGGCGGAAGGCTCCTGGTGAGGACACGCACCGCCAACGGAAAGCAGAGTGTGCATGTGAACCCCTGCTTTAATGACAGCAATGGCTGTACGTCGACTTAACTTAGATTGGTTCAATTGTGTAGTGTAGACAAGGCCCTACCGGTGACCTGGGCAGGGCAGGCTGGGGACCTGGAGCGCCTGAGCATATCACAGGCCGCTCCCAGGCTCGGCATCGGCTGCTCAGCCCTGCGGCTCAGCCCTCGGCGCCTCCTGCACCCCAGCCTGTGCGGCGCGCTCCGAATGCCACCCCAGTCCCCTGCTGTCCTGCCCCTCCACCCACTGCAGCTTTTCCCCATGCATCGGCTAGGCCTGAAACCTCCCCCCGACCCGGTCCGGCCTCGGTCTTGGCCTTGAAACCCCTTCTTGAGCCGTGTGTCTTTCAGCACCTTCACTTCTTCCTGCTCCAGCAATCCTGAGTGGCCAACCCCCAACGCTGCCTCTCCCCCGCCACCTCCAGTCCCCACCCTGCCCCGCACCGGTGCAGCATCTCACTTCAATCCTTTGGAGCCGGTCCGTGCCGGTTTGGGTTAGTCTGCAAAGCCTCATGCACACAGCTCAGGGGTCGTGTCGCACGTAGCGTGCGAGTTCCGTAACCAGACACCCCGGTGTGCACCACAAAGCCGGGGCCAGTTCCTCACCTTCCGTTCCCCTGCAATAATTCTGGGTCTTCACGCCGCAAATAGAGCAACCAGCACCGCACCTTCCTTTGCATCGAAGGCAGTGACCGCGGAAAGGCCCCGACGCTGCTCTGAGAATAGGAGCTGGAGTCAGAGGCTCCCCCCGCCCCCCCCGTCTCCCCTTGGCAAAAATCGCGATCGAGTCGGTACAAGCCTGTGGTCCAACATGCAGGGGCAAGATGTGGTCCCAAGCACTTACCCCAAATGGGATGAGATCTTTAACACTGCAATCAACGGGGAGGTGAGCAAGGACTACTCACGTGAGCAGGGTCAGGTGGTAAATTTGACGCTGAGCCAGGGCTGCCCAGGGGTGTCCCTGCGCAGGATCAGGGCCTCGACCGTGCGATCGGATCGAAGCTCTTTCCCTGGAGTGTCTATGTCGTGCTTGTATTTCAGGCGCTGGGTCACACCCACTGTAGTTACACTGAGACGTTCCTTGTTCTTTATTTGTTTTTCAGCAGCACCCGCTGGGCTTGGCATTTTCAGGGCAGAAATCTTTCTCCATAAACTAAGGCCTGATCGACGGTTCAAATGTAGGTTGACATAAATACAACACCCAGGGGAGTTCAAAATCCACCCCCCCGCATGACGCAGCTTTGCTGACCTAATCCCCGGCATGCAGACAGCTGGGTGGATAGAAGAATGCGTCTGTCGACCTAGCTGCTGTCGCTCAGGGAGGTGCAGGCTGTGTCTATGCTGTGGGGTTATGCCGGCCTAGCCACGGCGCTGTAGCCGTGCCGGTATACTGTAGACACGGCCTAATTTCAAAGCAGAAATCTTGATGTTTCTGAAGAGCCTGCAGCTTCCACTGAAGGAGAGAATTTGTGGTGTGGAGTTCCTAAGCTCACATTCAAGCAGTTTGTGAACTGGTCAAGTCTAAAAGTCCTGGGGGGTTTCTTTCCCTTTTATTTATTTATGTGGGGGGGAGTAAACTACAAACATGTTAATGTAACATTACTGTTATGCATTAAACCAGACAAAATCAGGACGTTAAAGACACATAAAGGACACATAACCTTAACTCTGCCCCCAATCACATCTGCTTTACAATACAGTCCTTGCTAAAGAAATCACACACTATTTCTCAGATAATATAATTCTTTCTTTCCCCTAACAACTCTAGGGCAGAGACCTGTGAGCGTGTGATTAAGGACTATTTGGTGATGTGTATGCACAAGGGTGAAGGGGGCAGAGTTCAGGTGATGTCTTCAACTTTTGTTTTCTCATCTCCTGATTTTTGGCACATTTAAAGCTGTCATTGAACCAGATGAAAAGGGTTGTGCGTGTGTTTCTGTCTCCCCGCTGCCTCGGATAAGCCCTGTTCAGTGTGTGTCTTTCACAATGGAAATTGGTAAGTAGCCTGGGGTCCACCAAGGATTTGTACTAGGACCAGTGTTGTGCAACATATTCATGTATGATCTGGAAAAGGGGGTTAACAAGTGACAACATTTGCAGATGATACAAAATCACTCAAGGTAAGTTCAAAGCTGACTGAGAGGAGTTACAAAGGGAAAACTGGGTGACTGGGCAAGAAAATGGCAGATGAAATTCACTGTTGATAAATGCAAAGCAATTCACATTGGAAAACATAATCCCAGCTACACATACAAAATGATGGGGTCTAAATTAGCTGTTACCACTCAAGATAGAGATCTTGGAGTCACTGTGGCTAGATCTGTGAACACATCTGCTCAATGTGCCGTGCAGTCAAAACAGTGAACAGAATGTTGGGAACCATTAGCAAAGGGATAAAGAAGACAGAAAATATCATAATTCCACTATCTAAATCCATGGCACGCCCACACCTTGAATACTGAGTGCTGTGGGCAGATCTGGTCACCCCCATCTCACAAAAGAGAGATCAGACCTGGGAAAGGTGCAGGGAAGGGCAACCAAAATGATGACGGGGATGGAACAGCTTCTGTACGAGGAGCCATTTAAAAGTCTGGGACATTCAGCTTAGAAAAGAGACGACAAAGAGGGGATATGATTGAAGTCTATAAAATCATGAGTGGTGTGGAGAAAGTAAACAAGGAAGTGTTATTTACTCCTTCTCATAACACAAGAACTAGGGGGCACCAAATGAAATGAACAGGCAGCAGGTTTAAAACAAACAAAAGGAAGTATTTCTTCCCACAACACACTGTCAACCTGTGGAACTCCTTGCCAGAGGATGTTGTGAAGGACAAGACTATAACTGGGTTTAAAAAAAAGAACTAGATAAGTTCCTGGAGGACAGGTCCATCAATGGCTATTAGCCAGGCTGGGTAGGGATGGTGTCCCTGGCCTCTCTTTGCCAGAGGCTGGAAATGGGTGACAACAGGGGATGGATCACTTGACGATTCCCTGGTCTGTTCACTCCCTCTGGGGCACCTGGCACTGGCCACTGTCGGCAGACAGGACGCTGGGCTAGAGAGACCCTTGCTCTGACCCAGTCTGGCCGCTCTCAGTGTATGTCCCTCTCCCCCCTGCTGCTCCACACGAGCCCCGCCATGCACGCTGATGAAGGGCGCTGGATTCAAGTGCTGAAGTCCCCCCCCCCCCCCGTTTATCCACAGGCCAGGATCCCAGCCCCCCACCCCCGGGACAGGGAGGCACTTGCGGACTTCCCGATGCTGCTGCGTCCCTGAGCTCAGCGCTGGCGGGGCGGGGGTGGGGAGAGGTACAAAGCTCGGCCCCCTCCCAGCCTGGGGCACTTCCTCCTCGGCTCCTCCGGCCGGCCAGGCGGGCCGGGCTGCTTTCCCCGGGGAGGCTCCGCGGCGCCGGGACGGGCATCTCCCTCCTTTCCCCGGATCGGGACCGTCGCACCCCAGCCCACATGGCGCCCCCGGAGCCAGGTGAGCCCCCCCCGTCCGTTCTCCCTGCCGGACAGCTCCGGGGCCCCCCATCCCCGCTGGGGCCCCTGGGCGCAGCCTCGAGGCTGGACGGGAGACGGCCCCGGGTGGGAGGGTGGCCCGGGGTCCCCTTTTCCCCCGGCTCTCCACGCTCCAGGCTGGGCGCTGCGCTCCTCTGCTGCTCCCCGTCTCCCGACAGCCGCCAGCCCAGCCGGGACTCCTGCAGCCCATCCCCACGGGGCCAGGGCAGGGGCCTTCCCTACAGTCTGGGCCCCGGGTTTGGGTGCCGGACTCCCACTCATGGGCCGTGTTCGGGAAGAGGCTCTCTGCCTCCCCTGGCACCGGCTAGGAGCCCCCTGGCAGCCAGGAGACGTGGTGTCCAGAGGCAGGGGGCTCAGGGACCAGCCCTGGGTGAAGCACGATGGGACGTGGGGGTGAATGGAAGCCCCCCAAGAGCAGCCTTTGCGGGCATGACCAGCGGGCTGCCAACCGGCCCGGGGGCCCCGGCGCCCTGGTCTTGGTTCCCCTTCGATCCCTCCTCCCCGCTCGGTGGCAGCTGCAGAGATAGGGATGCAGACAGTGCGGGCAGCGCATGCCACCGACTTCTGTCTTCAGTTTCCCTTCTGAGGGAAACACCAGTGATGTTTCTTCCCCCCTGCTGAGCAGCTGTTTGCACCCATCCCCTCCCTAGCTCTTCACCTCAGCCTCTCCAGCTGCCCCCCATGCCCTGCTTCCTACCCCCTCTCCTCCTTTGGCCTCTGTGAACTGTGGGGCTGGACCAAACCCCGCTGAAGTCTGGGCCAGTCTTTCCAGGATCCAGCAACTCCCCACCCAGAACTAGTACGAAACCCGAAGGAAATCAAACCAGCCCAGCTGCTGGCGGCTCTAACATGCCGTTTGCTGCCCACCGCTCTGATCCGTCCCTTCCCCACTCCCACTGCTCCCAGATTCATAGACTCTAGGGCTGGAAGGGACCTCGAGAGGTCATC
>NW_020697847.1:4809-8265 GCF_002925995.2 Terrapene triunguis | reverse complement strand
GGGGGAGCTCCCGGCTACTCCAGTCCTGGTCTCTCCCAGCAGGGGGCGCTGTGGGGAGTGGGGCAGGAGCTGGCTGTGCGGGGAGCTCCTGGCTACTCCAGTCCCAGCCTCTCCCAGCAGGGGGTGCTGTGGGGAGCAGGGCAGGAGCTGGCTGTGGGGGGAGCTCCCGGCTACTCCAGTCCCAGCCTCTCCCAGCAGGGGGCTCTATGGGGAGCGGGGCGGGGGCACTGGCTGTGGGGGAGCTCCTGGCTACTCCAGTCCTGGCCTCTCCCAGCAGGGGGCGCTGTGGGGAGCAGGGCAGGAGCTGGCTGTGGGGGAGCTCCCGGCTACTCCAGTCCCAGCCTCTCCCAGCAGGGGGCTCTATGGGGAGCAGGGCGGGGGCACTGGCTGTGGGGGAGCTCCCGGCTACTCCAGTCCTGGCCTCTCCCAGCAGGGGGCGCTGTGGGGGCAGGGCATTGCTCTGATATTAAGGCCACTGGGGGGCGCTGGAGCCTGCTCCCCTGAGCTGGGCTTTGCTGGCTCCCCGAAAGCAGCAGGGCCTGGGCCTGTGTTTAGCCTGGCACTGAGCTCCCGGTGCAGAGCGAGGGGGGCGGGGGGGCAGTGGCGAGAGCAGCCGGCCTTTTATGGCATTGCACAAACTCCCAGCACACAGACAACAAATCCCCCTGCAGCAGCACGTGGCGCAGGCCGGGCCCGAGGGCAGGGGCGGCTCTGCCAGCTTGTCCACATAAGGAGCGGATCCAGCGGGCCTGGCAGAGCGGCCGGCAGCCACTGCCAAAACCCTGGTGCTGTGAACTTCCAGGCAGCAGTGCCCTACTGGGCCCCTGGCGCTGCAGGCTTCCCCAGCAGGGCCCCATCAGCACAGAGCTGGGGAGCTCCAGCGCTGCGAACTTCCCCACAGCAGTGCCCCATCAACAGCACTTGGGGCAAGTCACTCCTGGCCAGTGGGGCTCGGAAGGGAACCCACCACCCTGGGGCAGAGATGGCTGGATCCCGTGTAGCGAGGCCCAAAGACTGGCCATTTCCCAGCTGGGGATGAGGCTGGGAGGGAGGGATTTGGTGGGTCCCCACCCTGCCAACAAGCCCCAGCTCAGCCCCACAAGGGCTCCCCCTAGAGGCGGGAGAGGGAAGCTCAGCCTGCGGCCCGTTCAGGCATTGGCGTCTCCGGGGAACCAGTGGCAGGTGCCCATGAAAGCTCCCCGGTAACCCCATTCCACCGCCTCTCACTTCCACACTGCAGCGCTGGGTGGCTGTTACACAGCGGCTGCGCCCCACCTCAGAGGTGGCTGCAATTTTCATTCCTTGAACACCTTCTGCCTGAGTGCCTGGCTGCTTCCCCAAAGATTTATGGGTGTCACCAGCTCCATTGTCCAAACAAGAAACCGAATCCCAGAGCAGAGAAGTGCATCAAATCAGTGACAGAGTCAGGAATAGAACCTGGGAGTCCCGGCTCCTAGCCCTCTGCTCTAACCCCTCGACCCCTCTCACGGCTGGAAACAGGACCCAGGAGTCCTGGCTCCCAGCCTCCTGCTCTAACCACTTGGCCCCTCTCCCCTCCCACAGCTGGGAAGAGGACCCAGGAGTCCTGGGTGCCAGTCCTGTCCCATAATCCTGAGAGCAGGGATAATGTCTTGGCTGCTTTGAAGTCTCCAGGACGGAGAGATTCAATAGAGAACGGGGCAATGCCAGCAGCCTGTGGGTACAACCTGTGCCCCTTCTCCCGGCTCTCTCAGCTGCCTCCGGGGACCCCATCACTGCCTGGCCAGGATGCCAACCCCCGGGGACACGGGCTCGGCTCTGCCCAAACTCCCCCCGCCCCGGGACAGCTGGCATGCCTGTGCCATGAGGCTCCATCCAGGCTGAACAATAGCAGCTGTGTGATGCTAATGGGGGTCTGGAATGCACCAGGCCTGGTTGGGAGGGGATGCCGGGGAGGGGGGGCGGGGGGAGGCCAGGGGCTGCGGCTTCTTGTAGGTTCCCAATGCGAGGAGGGAGCAAGGGAGAGGGAACACAGAGAGGGGCACAAGGGAGAGTTGGGGGGGGCAGCTGGCCTTGGAACTTCAGAAAACTTTGGGGGTCAGTTTGGGTGGAGATCTGCAAGCTAGTTTTTTGGGGGGGAACCCCAGGGCTGGGCTAGCAGGGGGCTGCGGGTTGGGAGTGAAGGGCACCGGCAGAGCTGGGGGGGGGGGGCAGGATGGGGACAGCGGGGGGGCTGCCCCCCGGGCTATGAGTCTTTTCCTTTCCAAGGCATCACCTGACAGTTGCAAGATTCCTCCACTTCAGAAGACAATGCCCCTGTTACCCCCCAGTCCAGCCCCCACCCCGCCGCGCCCCTGCTATTCCAGCCCTGGGCTCCCCCCAGCTCCATGGCCTCCATCCTGCCTTGTGGTTGGGGGGTGAGTTCTCAGGCCCCCTGGGTTCTATTCTCAGCCCGTGGATCACACGGCACATGTCCAGGACGCCTGGGTTCTCTCTGGGCCCCCTCATCCGCATTTCACGGAGGGGGAAGCCAGCCCCCTCCCCAGCTCTGCAACAGGCTGGGGGGACACCCCAGACAATTCTCCTTAGTGCAGTAACTGCCTGAGCCAGAGCCCAGGCCAGGCTACCCAGCTCCAGCCCTTACCCAGGGACACAGGAGCCGGATGCTAAACTTTCCCAGCTGGAAGCACGCTGCCCCTCTCCCCTCCTGGCTCCCACCCCCCTGCTCCAACCACTAGGCCCCACTCCCTTCCCAGAGCTGGGATAGAACCCAGGAGTCCTGGCTCCCAGCCCCCCCTGCTCCAACCACTAGGCCCCACTCCCTTCCCAGAGCTGGGATAGAACCCAGGAGTCCTGGCTCCCAGCCCCCCCTGCTCTAACCACTAGGCCCCACTCCCCTCCCAGAGCTGGGATAGAACCCAGGAGTCCTGGCTCCCAGCTCCTCTCCTGGCCTAACTCCTGGGTCTGCCCCAGGGCGGGGGGAAGGGGGGGAGGGAGCATGGCTGCTGCCAGGTGGGCTGGGCCATCCCCTCTGCCCACAGCACGTTCCTGTTGGCTGAGCACTTGGGCATGGACCTGCCTGGTACCTGCTGCAGGCAGTGCCTTAGTGTGGCCACCTGAGCCAGCCTGTCCCCCACCCGCCAGGGACAGAGCCAGGGAGGGGAGGTCTAGGGAACTATGGGCACCCTCTGCCCTAGGCAAGCTCCCGCCCCCTCACCCAAGAACTCCACCCTGACCAGGAACAGAACCCCGGGGTCCTGACTCCCCTCCACACACGTGAGAGGCAGCAACCTCCCCTGAGGTCAGTAATGAACCTTCCTTGCCCTCCCTATTCATCGGTGGCGGGAAAGTGAGTCACAGAGATGGGAAGGGACTTGACTATGGGCTGTGGCAGAGCAGAGACTAGAACCCAGGAGTCCTGGCTCCTAGACCCCCTGCTCTAACCACTGGACCCCACTCCCCTCCCAGAGCTGGGGA
>NW_020697847.1:0-4799 GCF_002925995.2 Terrapene triunguis | reverse complement strand
GGACCCCACTCCCCTCCCAGAGCTGGGGACAGAACCCAGGAGTCCTGGCTCCCAGCCCCCCCTGCTCTAACCACTAGATCCCACTCCCCTCCCAGAGCTGGGGACAGAACCCAGGAGTCCTAGCTCCCAGCCTCCCCTGCTCTAACCACTGGACCCCACTCCCCTCCCAGAGCCCTCAGTGCCAGCTAGTGTTCTTGGCCCGGCAGCCCCCTCCTCACCCCCTGGGAGCGTCGAACACTGACTGGGCAGCAGGCCGGAGAGAGGCCTGGATTTGGAGCATCACCCGGCCAAGGGAACCGCACTCCGTGAAGCTCCATCTCCATGGGCTGGCACACCGACTCGGAACTGGGCTGAGAGTCCAATAAACTCGCTTCACGCGTGGGGGGTGGGGGGGGGATTGGCCAGGGACAGGTTTGGTCAACGGGGGCCAGATTGGAACCACTGGGGGGACCCCTCCCCCGACACCCAGCAGCCGCCCATCCGATCTGGTGATACCAGGCTGGAGTTGTCCCCCCGCCCTGCCCTGAGCCCCGTCCCACGCAGGTCCTGCCACCACCCCACGGTATGGGCTTCGGGCAACCAGAACTTCCACACACCCCCGACCCGGACCCCCAAGAGAGCTCGGATCCACAACACCCGGGCGTCCCCCTACCAGGCCGAACCAGACCCGCCCCAGCTCGGACCCCCTTGTCACTGGGCACTCGTCGCTGATTTCACTGGAGGGGGGCGGATCTTGATACAGACCCCCTGCCCCCAGCACCGGAGGGACTTGCCCCACACCTGGTAGCCTTCTCCCCAGCACCCAAGCCGTTTGCCCTTCACTGGGGGGCCCGCTGTGCCCGGAGGGCGAGGGGGCAGGGACAGCGGGGTCATTCTCCAGTTCCCCCCACCCTTGGCGGATTGTCCAGTGCCCTGGGGCCTGCTGGGGTGACTCATCGGCTCTCCTCCATAAGTGGGGGGGCAGGGGGGCAGGTTTATCTTTGTTCCCGGCCCACCCTGGGCCGGGCTGTTAGGGGGGTTAGGGGAGATGCCAAGGAAAATGCTGCCAAGAACGTGAGACCCCTCCTGCCCCCCCCTCCAAACTCATGACACTGCCCGGCCACCAGCCCCCCCTCCCCATGGCCTTCCAGGCACCCCCAACTCATCACAGCACCGCGCCCCCCTGCATCATCACCCCACCGAGCTGCGTGCCCCCTAGATATGCCACCCTGGCCAGGGAGGGACCCAGGTGTCCGGGTCATGGGGGGCGGCCAGGAAGGGACCCAAGTGTCCGGGGCATGGGGCGCGGCCAGGGAGGGACCCAGGTGTCCGGGGCGTGGGGGGCGGCCAGGGAGGGACCCAGGTGTCCGAGGCGTGAGGGGGGAGGCCAGGGAAGGACCCAGGTGTCCGGGGCGTGGGGGGCGGCCAGGGAGGGACCCAAGTGTCCGGGCCGTGGCGGGGGAGGCCAGGGAAGGACCCAGGTGTCCGGGTCATGGGGGGCGGCCAGGGAGGGACCCAGGTGTCCGGCGGACTCACCCCAGCGCAGGAACTCCGCGATGTATTTCTCGTGGGCCAGGGGCGAGGCGCCGAGCTCGTGGGAGACGCAGAGCAGCAGGTCCAGCAGCGTCTCCAGCCCCAGGAAACTCCGGTCCAGCGCCAGCGCCTCCAGCTGCTTCAGTCGCACCTCGGCGGACATCGCGGGCGCTCGTGGGGTGGGGGGAAGGGCGGGGACACGGACGCGAGCCCGGCGGGTCCCCCCCGCGCGTGGGTCGGCAGAGCCCTCGCCCCCTCCCTCACATCCAGCCACGCGCGCCAAAGCCACGGGGATGGGCGCCCGGCTCAGCGCCCCCTGCCCCGGATCGGGCTCATCGCGGCTCCCCGAACCTCCCCGGCCTGGCCCGCGGCTCCCTGCGCCCTGCGCCCTGCGCCCCGCTCCGGGCTGGCAGCGCAGCGGACGGAGCCGCCCGGGCCAGGGGGCGGGGGCTGGCGGGGCCGCACCCACTGCCCATGTACAGCTCCCGGAGCGCGGGGCGCTTAACCCCTTCGCTGCCGCCGCGCCCTCTCCCGGAGCCAGCCTCCCCCCGCCACGGAGCCAGCCCGTCCGGCCCCGTCCGGCCATCCCCGGACACAGCTGTCTGTCCGGCCGCCTGTTCACCCATCCACCCGTCCGTCCGTCCGCATCGATCCATCCACCCATCTATCCATCCACCCGTCCGTCTGCATCGATCCATCCACCCATCTATCCATCCACCCGTCCGTCCGCATCGATCCATCCACCCGTCCGTCCGCATCGATCCATCCATCCCCGGACACAGGTGTCCGTCCGCCCCCCTATTCACCCATCCTCCCGTCCGCCCTTCCCCGTCTGTCCGTTCCTCCCATAACCATCCTCCCGTCCGTCCGTCCGTCCATCCGCATCTATCCACCCACCTCTCCATCCCCCCCCCCACCCCCCCGCCCCCCCCCCCCCGTTCACCCATCCTCCCGTTTGCCCCTCCCCGTCTGTCCGTTCCTCCCATAACCATCCACCCATCCGTATCTATCCATACACCCATCCCCAGACACAGGTGTCTGTCCACCCCCATATACACCTATCCACCCGTCCGTCCGTCCACCCATTTATCTGTCTATCTCTCCATCCTCACATAAACCCATTTATCCACCTGCACACACCTATCCATCCATCCCCAAACACCGCCAATCCATCTGTCCATCCCCATATACACTCATCTATTCCATCCATCCCCAGACACCCCATCTATCTATCTATCTATCTATCCCCATACACTTCAGGGCTCCATTCCACCCTGCCGCCCCCGCATGGTGGTGACCCCTCAGTGGAGCGGGGGCAGAGTGGGCAGACAGGTGGCATTAAGAGGTCAGTGCCTGGGTCCCTCTGTGTGGTTGGGCAGTGTTAATTCCCCCCCCCGGGCTGTACACAACTGAATAGGGAGGGAGTGGAGGGGGGTGGGAAGGAGAAATGATACTGCATTATAGAATAGAACCAAGGAGACCCGGCTTCCAGCCCCCCTGCTCTAACAACTAGAGCTCACTCCCCTCCCAGAGCTGGGAATAGAACCCAGGAGTCCTGGCTCCCAATCCCCTCTCCTCTAACCACTAGAGATCCCTCCCCCCCCCCAGCGGGGAGCAGAGACCCCGGGGCCCCTCCCCCCCCCCCCCCCCCCCGCTCTAATCACTAGACCCTGCTCCCTCCCAAAGGTGGGGATAGAAGCCAGGAGGGAGGCAGTTTGGCCAGCTAGCCAGGTCTGTCACCACTGGCAGTGCCCAGCACCAGCAGCTTCAGAGGAAGGTGGAAAACCAGCTCTAGTGGGCAGTGTTGGGAGAACTGGCCCAGGGGACGTTACCTCCAAACCCCCCTGGCTCAGTGATGGGCCCGTCGCTTATTAACCCTCTGTAGTGTCGCTCTGCATGTCCCGTAACCAGCCGCTCCTTGGGTTGGATCCTGCTCAGCTGGGGGGGGGGGGCTCCCTGACATCCAGTGGCTGTGAGTTCCACAGGCCCATCGCGTAACCAAGTCCTTTCCTTGTATCATTCTAGAAGGGTTTTCCATTCAGCGTCGCCACGCGCCCCTCATCCTTGTGTTGTGGCTCATATCGCAGCCCCTTTCTCTGCCCCATGCCTTAGTCCATCTCCTGCCCTCCCCTCTTCCCCACCTCTGCCTTAAACAGTCACGGGACCATAGGCCTTGCCGGACTGGATCCGATCCCAGGTCCCTCTACCCTGGGAACCTACCTCCAACAGCGGCTGGCTCCAGATGGAGACGCAAACCAGCCTCTTCAACCCTGGTAGCCAGAGCTTCCCTGAGCCTGAAGCATGAGGTTTTTATCTCCCTTCGGAAAAGTGTCAGCATTAGCTGTTGTAACTGGGAATATAGTTGGGATCCATCTTCCCGCTTGGAATCTTGTGACGCTCTTGGCCTCAGCGATTTCATGGGGCCGGGAGTTCCGCAGGCTAATCACGTCTTGTGTGACAACGTCTTTCCTTTGGAATGTGCCATCTTTTGATTTCACGGACCGTCCCCTTGTTCTTGTGCTCTGAGACGGGGGAAGCAGAAGCCCCCAGCCTCCCAGGCTGGCATGACCTATCCTGTGCCCTCTTCTGCGTCCCTGGGCTAAGAGACCAATTGCTGCCTTTGAGACATGCTCCAATTTGCCCTTGGTCAGCTCTGAACCTGCCCTGGGCTGTGGGACATGAGGTAACCCCGACCACACAGCCCAGGGCACCGAGACAGCGCTGCCCCCTTGGTTCGCAGAACATGGGACGATTTTGCCCAGGGTTCATGTCAAGGCTGGCTGCCTTCGGGGGGAAGGGAGGGGGTAGATGAACACAGGTGGTGTCTGGGAGCTGGGAGCCCTGCCTGAATCCGGGCCTGATGGCTAGACTGGGGGTGGAGCTGACAGAGGTCAGTCTGGGCCTGGCCTTGCAGCCAGGGTGGGGCTGGCAGCCCAGAATGCACGTGCCCAGCCGCACCCCCTGGGCAGAGCAACGCCCGCGCCCAGCGGGATCCCGGCAGGTGCAGGGGGGCTGGGAAAGGGCAGGGCCAGAGTAAAAATACCCCCCCCCAGCTGCTCTGAGCAGCAGGTCCCCAGGGAGAGCCAATGCAGCAGGGCCAGGAGTGGGTGCGGAGACCCAGGAAGGCTGGTGTCCTTGGGAGCCAGCTCTGAATGCTGAAGCTGGGGCGGGGGGGCTGGTGGGCTTTGGAGGCAGGGAGAGGAGGGGGCACAGCTAAATAATCTCATGCTTATCTTGTGGACATATGCTGGGGATGGAACCCAGGAGTCCTGGCTCCTAGCCCCCCC
>NW_020697846.1:0-1361 GCF_002925995.2 Terrapene triunguis | reverse complement strand
TGTCTCGCCGAGGCAGTGAACACACTGCGAGTGCCTGTCAGACACAGGTACTGAAAGTCTGCAGGTGAGGCAGCGTTTAAAACCCAGGGAACCGGGGATGCCCCTCAGAGGAGTGTTTCCCCCCATAAGGGGAAAAACTAATAGTCTACTCTAACAGTTAACAATGGAAACCTAAACTTCTGGTCTGAAGAAAAAACAATTTTTTTGAGAGAGAAAATAAATTTAATGGGGAAGAAGAGGAGAAAATAATTAACTATAAAGAGCAAGAATTAAATCTAACTAGTGAAAACTATGGTAATAAGACTAGGCACAGAGGTGCTGCTAGATGCTCCGACTCAAGCCAAAGGCAGTAGAAAAGGAACTGAGAGGGGGTTGGTCGCACAGCACCAGATAACCACCTGAGGCGGCGCGAGACGGGGACCGTGCATGTGCGACCCAAACAGGCACTGCTACTATAAATCTCCGATTACACGCACAGGGGCACATGAACACCTAAAGTGAAGCACCCCTAGGGACACTCCTTGAAGAAGAACCTCGAGGTAAGCTCCTTCCACAAAGCCAGAAGGGATTAAGGCAACTTTTCTCTGTGTTTTAACCAGAACACTACTTGGTTTGTTTTTTAATTATGAATGAACCACCCCACTGGAAGAGCATCTAAATCAGGGACCATTTGTATGGTCCACTATTGATCAGGTTAGTCTGCCTATAAACACAGTTCCCTCTCCTGACACATAAGTAGCAACAAGGAATATCTTGAAGGACATAAAACAGTTAATTTAAAATGGAAGTAAATACTCACCTAAAGATAAATTCATCAACCCCTGGACTAAAGCTTACAGAATCTAAAAGAATTCCCAAAACAGTGAGAGAGATAACACCAGACATTCCAATCCATTCAGCTAAAGAGAAGAAAAACAAGTACATTAAATCCCATTTAATTTACTATAGGTGACAAACTATATTTTAATTCATGATTAGACATGCCTACTTAAAATAATTACTTAAAGTTTGCTTTTTGGGGAACTTTTTAAATGTGTTATTTGTACTATCGTTGGAGAAAAATATTAAAATAAGTTTTGGCAATATAATTAAAAAGAGAAACATAATTCCTTTAAATTCTTCCTTTTCTTGTTATTGGTTCCTACACTGGTAGGTTCCTAAATCAAGTATTTCTTTTGCGTTTTTTTAACTGTGCTAAAACTACCCAGGCTAGTTTGTTTGGTTTCTTGCTTCAACACCAGCCTTAAAAGTGATATCATCGTAGGTCTGGAAATAAATAATATTTATTTAGTTGAAACGACTGAGCTATTAAAAGGACATATTACATTTTGATTTCCCACTAGTCTAACAAAATTTTCTCT
>NW_020697845.1:0-4630 GCF_002925995.2 Terrapene triunguis | reverse complement strand
CACAAAAGGAGAGTTATTTTAATGATCTAATCCTGTCCCTTGCTCTTGTCCCTCTCTCTGCAACCATCACACGATGTCCTGAGAAAGAAAATGTCCAACCGAACCACCGTGACCGAGTTCCTTCTCCTCGGATTCTCTGATGTTCGGGAGCTGCAGATTTTGCACTTTGTGGTGTTTCTTGTGATTTACCTGGTAGCCCTGGTGGGGAATCTTCTGATCTTCATGGCCATAGCCTTTGACCACCACCTTCACATCCCCATGTACTTCTTCCTGATGAATCTGTCCATCATAGACCTTGGCTCCATCTCTGTCACCATTCCCAAATCCATGGCAAACTCGCTCATGAACACCAAGTCCATTTCCTATGCTGGATGTGTTGCCCAAGTCTTTTTCCTCTTCTTCTTGTTGGGAGCAGATTTTTCCCTTCTCACCATCATGGCGTACGACCGATATGTCGCCATCTGCCAACCACTGCACTATGAAACAATGATGAACAGCAGAGCTTGTGTCCAAATGGCAGCTGGTGCCTGGATCAGTGGGATTCTCTACTCTGTGCTACACACTGGGAACACATTTGCATTGACCTTCTGTGGAGGCAACATGGTGGAACAGTTCTTCTGTGAAATCCCCCAGCTACTGAAACTCACCTGCTCTGACTCATATCTGAGTGAAGTTAGGGTTCTTGCCTTTAGTGTGTGTTTAATCTTAGGCTGCTTTGTTTTTATCATTGTGTCATATGTTCAGATCTTCAAATCAGTGCTCAGAATCCCCTCTGAGCAGGGCCGGCATAAAGCCTTCTCCACCTGCCTTCCTCACCTCACTGTGGTCTCCTTGGTTGTTTTCACTGGGGCCTTTGCCTACCTAAAACCCACCTCCAGCTCCCCATCTGCTCTGGATCTTGTGGTGGCAGTTCTCTATTCCGTATTGCCACAAATGATGAATCCAATTGTCTACAGCATGAGGAACAAGGAGATGAAAGCTGCCCTGAGAAGACTGACTGGGTGTAGGTAATTCCCGAAGAATTAATTTTCTGTCTTTCTCTAATTAAAGTTTGCTTACTTAGTATCTGTTCACTAATGTCAGTTATTTCCATGACCACACAGCTTGCACACAAACATGTCTGATTCTGATCTCAGTTGCACCAATGCAAATCCAGATTAACTGCTGTCACTGCTGCTGGGGTGATTTACACTAGTAGAAAATCTGGTCCAGTTGTGGAGTTAAATGGGTGTAAATTGTGTGCGTGAGTGGAATGAGACTTTCATTCTGTGCCCAAACAATACCTGTTACACTGCTTGGCCACTAGCACCTGTTCCATGGCCACTGAAAACAATGATGGGAGTTGTCTTGCTTGTGTGTATGAATCAGGAGTGGCTTCGTTGGAACAAAAGGAGTCAGACAGTTGTAAGATTGGGGTAGGTGAGAGAAGACATCCGTGTAGTTCCATTGACTCTGGTGGCCCTAAAACAATTTTCAGCATCTGTCGATCTGACCTACTGCCTCCAAAGGAGCTGTGTATCCATTGCCACCAGCTGGGGAATGAACCCATTGTCTTATAAACCACCATTCATGGCCTAATCACTAAAGGGGGACAAGGAGCCAGACTGTGTTAGCCTGGCTCACGTGTACATTTGGGCGTGTGAGTGATGGAGAGACTGGCTAGAAATTACAGGGAGGTTTCTAACCACCAGTGGGGCGAGGTTCTGGAGCAGCCTCCAAATAGAAGTTGTGGGGGGCAAATGACCGAATTCATTTTAAGAGAGAGCTGGACACATGTCTGAGTGGGATTGTATGATGGGGCTGCTTGTGATGGTGGAGGGCAGGGCTCAGCAACCCTGGGTCTCACTTGCGGCGTATGTCTTATGTTTCTAAAAGCTCATGCTTCAGGGTTTCATCTGGCCACTGGCAGGGGTCTGGAAGGGATTCTCCCCCCCCCCCCCACCAGTGTATTCTGGGAGGGTGTTTTTTTAAATCTCTGAAGTATCTGGGCGGTCCTAGCTGGAGATGGGACATTGGGTGGGATGTGCCAGGGCTCTGAGGTGGCACTGAGGCATTCTCTCTCTCTCTCTCTCTCTCGGGTGTTTGGCTGGCTGGTTCTTGCCCACATGCTCAGGGTCTAACTGATCATCATGTGGCAATCAGGAAGGAATTTTCCCCCTGGTCAGATTGGCAGGGACCTTGGGGGAGGCGGGATTCACTTTCCTCTCCAGCATGTGATGTGGGTCACTTGCCAGGATTTTCTGGGTGTATCTCAATCATTTCCCTGCCATTGTGGGGGCCTTGGGCACTGGTGCACCTCAGTCTCTCCTATTCTCTGCCGGTGGCACAGAACCGTCTAGTCTCCTGAGGGCTGTGACACTTTGGTGAAATTTCAGTTGTTGGGTTTGGTGTGCAGGTGCCGGGTGGTGTTGGAGTACAGATCAGACTGGATGATCTGGTCGTTCCTTCTGGCCTTGAACTCTATGACTCTGTGTCTTTATGGATGTGCAGGGACGGGGGAGAGGAGAAGGGGCCACACAGAAAATAAACACTAGTAGAGTCCATGGCGTTGCATTAGTACAACTGTCTGTGAGGCCCTGTCCTCCTGGCTGAGGGAGGTGACTCCGGCTCAGATGGAGCCCTTGACCTGTGTAGCTGTGCAGTGTCGCTGTATAAACACCACCCATGGGCAGTGCATGTTATGAGGCCCCTCTGTGCCGCACCTGAGGATCGGAGGCTGTTCCAGTGGCTGTCAGGCATCCTGGTTCTTCAGCTCAAGCTGTAAAAGCTCGTACTTTGGGCCCTAGATGTCTCTGTTTCAGTCCCCCGGATGCCAGCCTAGATTAGATGGTGACCCTCGCATATGCGCAAGTGTCCTGAGAACTTCAGGGGACCTTATTCCTGCACTAATCAGAGGCTGATGTTCCCTACCAAGCTATTGCAGAACAGCAGTGGGAGTGAGACCTAAGAGGGGATGGACTCCCTAATGAGAGAAGGGGCAGGTTTATTCCCGGATCATCTCATACATACCCATTCCTAGTCCCTCTGCACCCTGGAGACCGAAGAGGCATGGCATGGGCAGGGGTTTGTATGTTGCTGTCAGCTCAGGTTGGTAGAGTTGGCCAAAGTAACTTGTCATTGGGAAATGGTTTCCTCAACCTGTTCCTGACAGATGCCGCTATGTTTTTAGCTGAGTTAAACAATCTGCCAATGGCTTGGGAAAATGTTGCCCAACTCTGCCCTCAACTAGGCTGGCCACTGACGCATTCCCAGAATACCGGACATTCTGGTACTTCTGGGAAAGCTGTGGCCCCGCCCCTGTCTGCGTGGCCCCACCCACCAGTGTGACCTTGCATGCCTCCCTGGTCCGTTATACTGGACAAAACCACGTCTGGTTTTCTCTCAGTACCAGACGGGACAAGCCACACCAAAAGGGGATTATCTGTCTTAAAATCAAATGAATGGCCATCTACCTTAACCCACCATGCTCACCCCTCCGAACAGCTTCTTCACGGCTTCCTAGATACCTCCTCTACCAGAAATATGTTCCAACAAACTAGATCTCCTGCATTCTGTCCCAGAGGCAATGGTGGCGGGAATATTGTCCAACAGTGAACATTGTGGCTCCCTTCTGGAGTAGGGCCTAATGGAATTAAAGGAGTCCTTGGGAACTTGCGTTTAACACCTCAGGACTCTTAGAAAATTGCAGCTCTGGTATTAGACCAACCTCCTGTCTTTTCCCTAGACATGGCACCTCCAGGTTACATGACAGACACATTGCCTTAGACAAGTGCACTTGCTTTATAGGTGAAAAGAAGACTTTAGTTCTCCAGGGCTCTCAATTAAGGACCAAACTAACAAGACACTGAAAACAGTCTTTAGAATTTTAAAGGTCCCTAGGGGATTTGGACACAATTATAAAAACAAAGCAGCTTAAGGCAAAGCACACACTAAAGGCAAAGTTTCACTGAGATATGAGTCATAGCAAGCAAGTTTGAGGAGCTGGGGGATTTCACAGAAGAACTGATCCATCTCATGGTCTCCACAGAAGATTATTGCAAACGTGTTTCCAGTGTGCAGTGCAGAATTGAGAACCCCACTGATCCAGATACTGGCTGCCATTTGGACACAAGGTCGCCTGTTCTTGATCTCCTTGAAGTCCACCTGTTCTCCATGTCAGGATAGATAGGTTTTCGCTTCTTGGTTCAACTCTCACCCTGAATTTAAAGGCACTAGTCTACAAAACAATTTTGTGGACTATCAGCTTTCCTGCTTACTCAGTTTTACTATCTGGCAGCTACCCCTCTGAAACAGAAATAAGAAGGGATGCAATAGAGTGTTTGGGTTTGAAATTATTGTATTATTGGACAATATTTGCATTCCCAAGTCTTTCTTAAAGCTCAGTTTTCAATTAAGTGTGGTCAGAAATTTTCTGCTTAAATTGTTTTCAAAGGAAAATTGTATTTTCAATTAATCACATTTTCACAGAATGTCTCAGGTATCCTTAAATATATTTCACTGATACTTCATATATATATATAGAAGAACTGAAAACCCATGGTTTTTTGGGTGGATTTAGGCAGGAAAAAATCAGTTTTCTCCTATTTTTAGCTGAAAATGTTTGTTTCTCACTTGCCAAAACATGAACAAT
>NW_020697844.1:0-7481 GCF_002925995.2 Terrapene triunguis | reverse complement strand
CAGGATCTGCCCAGTGGCAAAACTGGGGATTGAGGAGGGGAAGAGACTGGCCGGCTCCGTTCAAGGGGGGTGAGGGAGAAGGAAGAAGGGGCTCAGGCCGGCTCCAAGCAGGGGGGGGATGGGAGAGGGGGCTCAGGCCAGCTCTGTGCAGGGAGAAAAGGGAGAGGGGGATCGGGCCGGCTCTGAGCGGGGGGGGAAGGAAAATAGTGCCACTATTCAGTTCAATTGCCTTATCCACGTACAGTAACTCCTCACGTAAAGTCGTCCAGGTTAACGTTGTTTCGTTGTTACGTTGCTGATCAATTAGGGAACGTGCTCGTTTAAAGTTGTGTAATGCTCCCGTCTAATGTCATTTGGCAGCTGCCTGCTTTGTCTACTGCTTGTGGAAGAGCAGCCCCTTGGAGCTAGCTGGTGGGGGCTTGGAACCAGGGTGGACTGGCAGCCCCCCATCACCCTATTAGCTCCCTGCTCCCCTAAGTTCCCTGTGCAGCAGCTGCCTGCAGTTCAGCTGTGTCCCTCCCCCCACTGCCATGTGCTGCTCCTGCCCTCTGCCTTGGAGCTGCTCCCCGAGATTCCTGCTTGCTGTGCTGAGGGGGGGGGAGGGAAGGAATGGGGCGGCTAATGTCAGGGTGTCCCCCTCCCCCCTGCTCCTGTACCCCGCTTACCCCATCTTCCATAGAGCAGGGGGGACACACCAGGGCTGCGGTCTCAGCAAGCTGATCTAACTAACAAGGCAGTGTACTTAAGGGAAATGCGCATATCTCCCTCCTGCTGCCTTGCAGAGTGAGAGAGTTAACCCTTGAGGGCTCAGCCAATTGCTAGTTCATCATTTAGCAGTAAGGGAAATATCCCACCGTCTGACTCCTCCACCTCAACCAAGCTTCACAATCATTATCATTGTGTACCAGTATTAAATTGTTTGTTTAAAACTTATACTGTGTGTGTGTGTGTATGTATGTATGTATGTATACATATATCGATAGATAGATATAGATATATATAAAAGATAGTCTTTTGTCTGGTGAAAATTTTTTCCCTAGAACCTAACCCCCTCATTTACATTAATTCTTATGGGGAAATTGGATTAGCTTAACATCGTTTCGCTTAAAGTCACATTTTTCAGGAACAGAACTACACCGTTAAGTGAGGAGTTACTGTATACTCATGCCTGTGAGTTACCTTCCCTTCAGTCTATTAATCATCTCCTGCTACGCAGGACTGTGACCCTCAGCAATGTACAGGACATAGCAGATGGCTTTGCAGCTGTGGGGTTCCCGAACTGCAGTGGAACAGTAGACACACACAACCCTATTATGGCCATAGAGCACCTTGCCAAGGAGTACACCAACAGAAAGGGCTACTTTTCCATGGTTATGCAAGTGCTGGTGTATCACTGGGACAACACTTCACTGACATCCATGTGGGCTGGTCAGGGAACGTGCATGATGCGTACCTCTTTACAACACAGGACTGTTCAGAAAGCTACAAGCAGGGACTTTCTTTCCCAACCGGCAGATTACTGTGGACAATACTGAAATGCCAACGGTGGGGTCCAGCTTAACCCTTACTCCCCTGGCTCCTGAAGCCACACACTGGCTACCTCGAGAGCACCAAGGAGAGATTCAGCTCCAGGCACAGCAGGGCAGAATGACAGGTGAATGTGCTTTTGGTAGATTGAAAGGGCCCTGGCTTTGTTTACTCGCCAGATTGGATCTCAGTGTGAAAAATATCCCAATGGTTATAGCTGCCTGTTGTGTCCTGCGTGAGATCTGTGAAGCGAAGGGGAGAACTTGCTGCAGGGGTAGCGGACAGAGGTCTGCTGAGTTGGACCAGCCAGACACAAGGGCTATCAGAGGAGCGAGGGCCTAGGGAGGTTTTGAAAGAGCACTTCCACGGCGAGCCACAGGAAAGTGCTGTGGTGCACTGTGCTCAACCCGGCGCTGCCATTTGGGGGCCTGTCAGGAACTGTGTGGTGCTTGCTGCACATCTGTGCATATATCACTGCCAGTGCAGCTAATAACCTTGGGGTGCTTGCTGCTGGCGTCCTGAAGTTGCTTGGGCCTGTATGCCACTAGCCTGTTTGAGGCAATGATGCCTGCTGAAGTTATCGCCGAATGGCATGGGGAAGTGTCCTACCATGGAGGAAGAAATAAGGCCGCCATCCCTAGAAACCTTCAGGAGAGGATTGCAGGGCTCCTCCGTGAAAGTGGCACTGCTGCTGGTCCCGGTCGTAGCCCTTCTCCTGCATCCCCCCAGCAATCTGCTTGTAGATGTCGATGTTTCTATGGCTGGTTCAGAGCTGTGCTTGCACAGCCGCTTCTCCCCACAGGCCCAGGAGATCCAATGTCTCCTGTCTACTCCAGGCAGGAGCATGTCTGGAGCATATGGCTGGCACATGCAGCTGGGTAGTAGCACACAGCAGTGGAGAGTTGCTAGGTGTGCTCATCAAGCTGGACAACCAGGGAAAGGCATTTCAAAAATTTGCAGGGGTTTAAAGGATGCAGGGGCTTCCGGTCTACATGACCCCTGGGCAATGGAGTTCACAACTGTGACCAGCGCGGTCAGTGTCGGGCATTGTGGGACAGTGGCTGGAGGACTGTTACGGTTCACATAGGTATCACTGTCCACATTCATGTTGCATTGTCCTATGTATATTGACCATGGCTCAATGCTGCTCGGGAAGGTGATGTTACTGTGTTGGCACTTATATCACTGGGAGACAACTTTAAGTGTAGACATGTGCACAAGTAGGTCGATGCAAGGTGGCTTATGTTGACCTAACTTTATAGTGTAGACCAGGCCTCTGAATACTGTGACTGCACTGGTATGTGAAAGGTGGTGGGGTGAGGCACTGTAAATAAACTGCAGGGTGGTATCTACACAAGAAAAAGTCTCTGAGTGGTCTGTGCAAAGCAAAGAGGACAGGCATAGTGAGTGCTCCATCACACATAGGGGCTTGTCTGGGATCCTGCCTTTATCCATGTGGATGGAGAACGGGACAGGCAGGGGTAGACAATTATTTTCTGTCAAGGTCCAAATTTCTTGGCCAAGGTTTAGTCAAGGTCCAGACTCCAGAGAATTTTTTTTTTTTTTTATGATAAGAAGTAAATAAAAAGATTTCGCGGTCCATTCAAAAGTGTCTGGCAGTCCGGATTTAGCCAACGGTCTGCCTATTGACTATCCCTGGATAGGGGAGTGGTTGTAAAAAGTTTGGCAGGCCAGGAGATGGAGGAAACTTTACAGTGGCAGGTAGAACAGCAGAAGGAAATGCAGGAGATCTTGCAGAGCTTCCTGCAGTCCCACACTTGGAGAGCCAGTCCTTGCTCACCTGACAGATTGAGGAACTAAAAAGCCTGCAGGAATTTTAAGGAAGCAAGTGCAGGTGCAGTAGCAACAGCTCTTACAAAGTGTGGTGAGTCCTGTGCTGGGATCAGCAGCTGGGCACAAGGGATTGGCCTCCGCAAGATGGACCCCACAGTTGACCCCAATGGATTTTTGGTCACTTTTGGGACAGTGGCTATGGGGGCAGGACAGGATAAGGGAATCTGGGCCCTACGGCTAGCTCCCTATTGAGCAGGGGAAGCTCAGGCGGCCTACCTGGCACTCAGTGACAAGCAGGAAAGGGACTACGAAGTGGTTCAGGCAGCTGTCTTAGACTGGGTGGGCCTCTTGGCAGAAAAGTACTGGCATAAAATTTCGAGCTGCAGGATGGACGGGAGGATTATGGCCCCAGGCATTTGCCCAAAACTGACAGACTGGGCCACTCGTTGGCTAAGGCCAGACACCCAACATGTGGCCAACATTATGGACACTAAAAAAAACGAGGAGTTCTTGTGGCACCTTAGAGACTAACAGATTTATTTGAGCATAAGCTTTCGTGAGCTAGAACCCACCTCATCAGATATATGAAGTAAAAAATACAGGAGCAGTATAAATACATGAAAGGATGGAGGTGCTTTACCAAGTGTTTGGTCAGTCTAACGAAATAAATCAATTAACAACAGGATACCAAGGGAGGAAAAATAACTTTTGAAGTGGTAAGAGAGTGGCCCATTACAGACAATTGACAAGACGGTGTGAGTAACAGTAGGGAGAAATTAGTATTGGGGAAATTAAGTTTAGGTTTTGTAATGACCCAACCACTCCCAGTCTTTATTCAGGCCTAATCTGATGGTATTTAGTTTGCAAATTAATTCCAGTTCTGCAGCTTCACGTTGGAGTCTGTTTTTGAAGTTTTTTTGTTGAAGAATTGCCACTTTGAGGTCTGTTACTGAGTGACCAGAGAGATTGAAGTGTTCTCCTACTGGTTTTTGAATGTTATGAATCCTGATGTCAGAGTTGTGTCCATTTATTCTTTTGCGTAGAGACTGTCCAGTTTGGCCAATATACATGGCAGAGGGGCACTGCTAGCACATGATGGTATATATCACATTGGTAGATGTGCAGGTGAACGAGCCCCGGATGGTGTGGTTGATGTGGTTAGGTCCTATGATGGTGTCCCTTGAATAGATATGTGGACAGAGTTGGCACCGGGTTTTGTAGCAGGGTTTGGTTCCTGGGTTGGTGTTTTTGTTGTGTGGTGTGTAGTTGCTGATGTGGTCTGGATGAAAGCTGGAGGCATGTAGGTAAGTATAGTGGTCAGTAGGTTTCCGGTATAGGGTGGTTTTTATGTGACCATCGCTTATTAGCACTGTAGAGTCTAGGAAGTGGACCTCTTGTGTGGACTGGTCCAGGTTGAGGTTGATAGTAGGGTGGAAATCGTTGAAATCTTGGTGGAATTCCTCAAGGGCCTCCTTCCCATGGGTCCAGATGATGAAGATGTCATCAATGTAGCGCAAGTAGAGTAGGGGCGTAAGGGGACGAGAGCTGAGGAAGCATTGTTCTACGTCAACCATAAAAATGTTGGTATATTGAGGGGCCATGCGGGTACCCATAGCAGTCCCGCTGACTTGAAGGTATAAATTGTCCCCAAATCTGAAATAGTTGTGAGTGAAGACAAAGTCACAAAGTTCAGCCACCAGGTTTGCCGTGATGGTATCAGGGATGCTATTCCTGATGGCTTGTAGTCCATCTTTGTGTGGAATGTTGGTGTAGAGGGCTTCTACATCCGTAGTGGCTAGGATGGTGTTTTCTGGAAGATCATCAAAGGATTGTAGTTTCCTCAGGAAGTCAGTGGTGTCTCGAAGATAGCTAGGAGTGCTGGTAGCGTAGGGCCTGAGGAGAAAGTCTCATAGCCAGATAATCCTGCTGTCAGGGTGCCAATACCTGAAATGATGAGGCGTCCAGGATTCCCAGTTTTATGGATTTTGGGTAGCAGATAGAATACCCCAGGTTGGCGCTCTAGGGGTGTGTCCGTGTAGATTTGTTCCTGTGCTTCTTTAGGGAGTTTCTTGAGCAGATGGTGTAGTTCTCCCAGACAGGACCCCGCTATGGGTCAGGCGGCATCAAATTGTCACTCTAGATGCGGCAGTTAACTAACAGAGGAGTTTGCAGAGGCAGACATTCCCAGAAGGGGTCAGCAGTTTAAGGGTCTGGATCCAGGGAGGAAGATCAGAGAAGCTATATCGGGAAAGGGCGTTGAGAAGAAGAGGGCAGAGGCCAAGGAAAGACCAGTGGGGTCTCGGGTGATGGTGTGTTACAAGTGGGGGTGGGAGGGGGGAGGCGGGACATATAAAAAGAGACTGCCTGTATATGAGTGTGGGTTTACAGAATTCTGTGGTTGGGCCAGGACTCCTGGGCAGGGAGAAGAAGGAAGTTACTGACCCTCCTAGAGTAGTGTAGGGTGAACATCACATCACAATCGCTTAAATCAGGCTCTGTACCAGATGACTTGCAGACAGCTAATGTGACACTGATTTTTTTTAAAAAGGCTCCAGAGGCGGTCCTGGCACTTATAGGCTGGTAAGCGTAACTTCAGTATCAGGTAAATTGGTTGAAACTATAATAAAGAGCAGAATTATCAGACACACAAATGAACATGAGTGATTGTGGAAGAGTCAACATGACTTTGTAAAGGGAAATTGTGCCTCATTAATCCTTTAGAATTATTTGTCAGGTCAAAAAACATTGATAAGGGTGATCCAGTGGCTATTGTGTACTTGGACTTTCAGAAAGCCTTTAACAAGGTCCCTCATCAAAGGCTCTTAAGCAAACTAAGCAGTCATGGCGTAAGAGGGAAGGTCCTCTCATGGATCGGTAACTGGTTAAAAGATAGGAAATAATGAGTAGGAATAAATGGTCAGTTTTCATAGTGGAGAGAGGTAAATAGCAGGGTCCTGCAGAGATCTATACTGGGACCAGTACTATTCAATATTTTCCTAAATGATCTGGAAAAAGGGGTGAACAGTGAGGTGGCAAAGTTTGCAGATGATACAAAATTACTAGGGCATCAAGTGATTAAAAAAATTAATTGCAATCATGAGATTAAAAAAATTAATTGTGATTAATCACACTTAAACTATAATAGAATACTATTTATATAAATATTTCTGGATGTTTTCTAAATTTTCAAATATATTGATTTCAATTACAACACAGAATATAACGTATACAGTGTGCAGCATGTGGCAGGGGAAGAGAGGCTGGTGCAGGGAGGCTGGGCTTGCCAGGCCCCTGTTCTCTATGGGGTGCCCCTTGGAGCATGAGGCCGGCCGGGGACAATGGGGCACTGTGCGGGGGAGTGTCAGTCCCTGGAGTGAGGGGCCAGCCGGGGGCAATGGGGCACGAGGTGAGAGGGACGGCTCCTGGAACGAGTGGCCAGCCAGGGACATTGGGGCATGGTGTGGGAGGGTGTCGGCTCCCAGAGTGAAGGGCCGGCTGGGGGCATTGGAGCATGGCGCAGTGGTGGGTGTCAGTTCCTGCAATGGGGCATGATGCGGAGGCTTTTTTTCCCAGTTAACTGCAATTAATTGACAAACCTAAAAATTAATCAAGATAGTTAAGTCCACTTACTACACAACCCTGGAATGGAGGACCAAAGTCTGAGCCTGCCCTAGCCCTGCTGTCCTGGGTGGCGGGGCCAAAGCCAAAGCCCTACTGCCTCAAGTGGTGGGGGCAAAGCCAAAGGCAAGGGCTTCAGCCAAAGGCAAGGGGCCTGTAACCTGAGCTCCACTGCCCAGGGCTCAAGCCCTCAGGCTTCAGCCCCAGACCCCAGCAAGTCTAAGTCAGCCCTGGCAACCCTATTAAAATGGGGTCATGACCCACAGTTTGAGAACCATTGCACTACAGCACTAAAAAGAGCCATATTGATGTTCCAGCTCCAGCTGAAGCTCAGGCTCTGAGACCTACATGCCGCCCCAGGATTCAGATCCCGAGCTCCAGCCTGAGCAGGAAAGTACACGGCTGTTTTTAGTGCCGCAGTGTGAGCCCGAGTCTGCAGACCCAGGCTCAGGCTCCCTGTCAGGTTTTATTTCTGCAGTGTAGACGTACTCAAGGACACCCCCCTCAGTCAGCTCAAACAGCCTTTTATGCCCCAAATCCGA
>NW_020697843.1:0-1116 GCF_002925995.2 Terrapene triunguis | reverse complement strand
AGACAGATGTTAAATTTAAGAATGTAAGTTTTCCTATGGTTTGAAGAGCACCAGTCACATGGTCCACGGTAAGCGTGTTTGTGAGTCTTTGCAGGCTAGTGACCTGGATTTTTGGAGGGAAAAGACAAGTGGCCACCAAATGGCTTGGTTAATGCAAGATTAATTTGAGCCCCAACTCCTTGAATGGCAGAGCAACTTTCAGGACAGGATGACTTTGCTTTTAGAGCACTTTGAAAGTTTGGCTCTTCACGAGAAAGGTCTTCTCAAACTGAACTCCACATACCACCCTCCCTATTCAATGGAGTCTGTCTTCCCCAGGCTTTAGGGGTTTCAGTAACGATTATTCATAGAGACGAAGCTGGGAAAACTTTGCTAACCTGGCCATAAGTTATGGGTACTTTATAAGACAGAAAATATCATATTGCCTCTAGAGAAATCCATGACATGCCCACATCTTGAATACTGTGTGCAGATGTGGTCGCCTCATCTCAAAAAACAGTAGGGGTACGGAACAGCTTTCCTATGAGGAGAGATTAATAAAACTGGGCCTTTCACCTTGGAAAAGAGATGACTAAGGGGAGATATGATAGAGGTTTATGAAACGAAGACTGGTGTGGAGAAAATAAATAAGGAAGTGTTATTTACTCCTCCTCATAACACAAGAACTAGGGGTCACCAAATGAAATTAATAGGCAGGAGATTTAAAATAAAAAAAAAGGAAGTATTTCTTCACACAACTCTCAGTCAATCTGTGGAACTCTTTGCCAGAGGATGTTGTGAAGGCCAAGACTATAACAGGGTTCAAAAATAACCCTAGATAAATTCACGGAGGATAGGTCCTTCAGGATAAACGGGGATGGTGTCCCTAGTCTCTTTTTGGCAGAACCTGGGAAAGGGAGAAAGGGGATGGACCGCTCCTTGGAACGGAAGAACACAGGCATTGCTACAGAAGACCAGGACTCTCTCCCACAGTGGACAGTACTAGAGGCTTCACAGGGAGGTGCAAGAAACCCAGTAGAAGACAGTTATGGGATCACCTGCCCTTCGAATAACTTTTTCACTATCCCCGGTGATGGGCTGGGTCACAGAAACTCCCTCAAGACTGTCACTAGATGT
>NW_020697842.1:0-1238 GCF_002925995.2 Terrapene triunguis | reverse complement strand
TGCCTTTTGCAGTGCCAATGATTTGGAGAGAGCCAACAGATCATACCAGCAATTGTTACTTCTGCATGGTGCCTCCAGTTGGGAAAGGTGTGTCAAAGAAGAAAAAGTGGACTGTGCATTATCCAAACATTCCATCAGCTATACGCCCAGTACCCCACGGAGAAGGACTGCCGGTTCCTGATGCACCAGAATCATTCTCACTTGAGTCAGACGAGGAAGAGGAAGAGGATGAAACTTCTGGTCCTGAACCATCAATGTCACAGGACCCACATTTTCTCCCATCCTCCTCCTCTGAACCACACCTCATAACACAAGGTGAACTGAATGACCTTGTCAGGGATTTGGAACTACCCAAGAGTTAGGCAGAGCTGTTGGGCTCCAGACAGCAGTGGAATCTCCTGGCAGGTGATGTTAGGGTTTCCATGTTCCGTGACCGTCAAAAGGATCTTGTCCCATTCTTCTTCATGGAAGGTGATCTTGTAGCCTGCAACAACATCGATGGTGTGATCGCAGCCCTCAACATCGTTCACGATCCAGATGAGTGGAGACTGTTCATTGATTCATCGAAGACGAGTCTTAAAGCTGTTTTACTGCATAATGGCAATGTTTTGCCATCAATTCCAGTTGGTCATGCAGTCCATATGAAGGAAACCTATGACAAGATGAAACAACTTTTGAGGTGCATAAACTATGACCAACATCAGTGGCAGCTTTGTGGCGATTTGAAGGTTGTTGCTCTCTTGCTTGGTCTGCAGACTGGATACACAAAGTACTGCTGTTTTCTCTGCGAATGGGATAGTCGTGCAAGAGATTCCCACTCCATCAAGAAAGATTGGCCACTCCGACAGTCATTGGAGCCTGGGAGGAAAAGTGTTCAGCATCCACCACTTGTTGAATCAAGGAAGATTTTGTTACCACCCTTACACATCAAGCTGGGTCTGATGAAGAACTTTGTCAAGGCCATTGACAAAACACAAGCAGCTTTCAAGTACCTCCGTGGAAAATTTCCAAGGTTAAGTGAAGCTAAGATAAAGGAAGGTGTCTTTGTTGGTCCTCAGATTCGTGAACTTCTTCGAGATGATGCATTTGACCATGCACTGCGTGGCAAGGAAAAGACGGCATGGAAAGCCTTCCAGTTAGTGGCAATACATTTTCTCGGAAACAACAAGGCAGACAACTACAGGTTGTTGGTGGAAAACCTCCTCAAGGCATACAAAAGCCTTGGTTGCAACATGTCA
>NW_020697841.1:0-3335 GCF_002925995.2 Terrapene triunguis | reverse complement strand
GGGAGAAAAGAGCGGCGTAGAAGGCCCTGGCCCTTCCACGCATCTCCTCCGGATCCGTGAGGGGGGCGCCGTCCTCCGCCAGGAGGCAGGTGACATGCTTTTTGGCCCGCCTCTTTTTCTCCAGGGCGTAGAAGAAGCGGGAGCTGCGATCCATCTCCCAAAGGAGACGGATGCGGGATCGAACGAACGCGCCCCGGGCCCGGTGGTCTTCCAGGGCCCGGAGCTCCTCCCGCTTCTTCCGGAACGCCGCGCAGAGGGGTGGATCCTCGGGGCCGGAGGCCAGACGCCTCTCTAGCTCTAAGACCTCCCGCTCCAACTGCCCTATCAACGCATCCCTCCGCTGGCTGGCGCCCCGGGTGTAATCTCGGCAGAAGAGCCGCGCGCGGACCTTCCCCACGTCCCACCACCGCCGTGCCGAGGGAAAGGCGCACCGCTGCCCCCACCAGGCCAGCCAGAACTCCCAGAAGGCCGCCACGAAGCCCACATCCTCCAGCAAACTATTATTAAAATGCCAATAGGCCGGCCCCGGCCTCTCAGAACTGAGAGAGGCCGTCACGGTCACCAGATGGTGATCCGTGAACGGGGCCGGCCGGATGCCGGAGGCGTGGGCCCAGGCCAGATGAAAGCGTGACAAATAGATCCGGTCCAACCGGGAGTGGCGCGACCGGTCTTCCTCCACCCGGACATAGGTGAAGGTGGTGTCGTCGTCCGGGTGGTGGTCGCGCCAGACGTCCACCAGGGAGTGATGGTCCACGATTTCCCTGAGGACGCCCGCGGCTGCCTGGGAAGTCTCAAGCCCTGAGCGGTCCCGGTCCTCGAGGGTGGTGTTGAGGTCCCCGCCTAGGACCAGGCACTCGTGAGGATCCAGGGTGCCAAGGAAGGCCGCCGCCTGCCGGTAAAAAGGCACTCGTTCCGGGCCCGTGTTCGGGGCATAGACGTTGACTAGGTTTAAAAGCAGCCCCTCGACACGGGCCCGGACGTGCAGCAGCTGGCCCGGCACGACCTCGGCGACCCCCAGCACCTCGGGCCGTAGCTCAGGGGAGAACAGGGTGGCCACCCCAGCCAAATGGGCGCTGAGGTGGCTAAAATAAACCCCGTCCCCCCACTCCAGCCGCCAGCTAGCCTCGACGGCTGGAGCCGTGTGGGTCTCCTGCAGGAAGATCACAGAGTACACCCCCTCCCGAAGGAAGGAGAGCACCTGGCTCCTGCGGAGACCCACCCTACAGCCCCGGGTGTTTAATGATGCAAAGATGGTGACAGTCATAGCGAGGGCTGGAGCGGATCCTCACGGGCAGGGGGATCGACGGCCTCCAGCGAGCCCCGCAAGAGCCCGGTCTCGACCCCGAAGGTCAAGAGGGAGTCGCGGAACTTGCGGGCCCGCCGATAGGCCGCGATGTCCCGCCGCCCGGTCCCTCTCCCCTCCCCCAAAAGCGCCTTCATGGCCCGGAGGACACGATGGAAATTCCCCCAGCGCTGAAGGGCGAGCTGCACCTTGCCCTTTGAGCCGCGGGTGTCCGAGAGAAAGAGGCGCAGCTCATCCTTCAGCGCAGGGGGGGAGGCAGCGGCCAAGTCGCCGCCGTCCTCCGGTGGGGCCCCTGAAAGGTCCTCGCGGCCCACGGAGACGGGCAAACAAGGGGCCGAGCTCCGGCGCTGCTGCACCGGGCAGCCCGTCCCCATCCCCGGCAAAGGAGAGGGCGGCGGAGGGAATAATGCAGCCCCTACAGTGACGGGAAGGGGAGACACGAAAACCGCCCCCTAAGGGTTGTCCACAGGTAACAGGAACGCGACAACCCCGGGGGCGGCAGTGGAACTGGAGGTGGAAGGGAGAGAGACAGGTGACACCTCAGGGGCAGGATCGGGGGCAAGGGCGGGATCAGGGACAGGGTTCGAGGCAGGAACTGGAACTGGGGCAGAAGAAGGGACGGGATCAGGGACAGGGGCAGGGACGGGAATGGGCTCTGGATCTCCGTCAACCGAGCCGCTAGGGTGCGGCTCCTCTCGACCAGGGTCGAGGGGACGGAGGCAGCAGGGAGAGAGGAAGCTTCGGGGATAGGAACGGGAGAAAGGGCAGGATCAGGGTCAGGAACCGGCCGCTCAATGTCGGCCGTCGCCCCGAGGGGCTCGGCGGCCTCGCACGAGATGGTATTTGCGGCCGGGCTGACGGGTAGGGCCAAGGGTTCCCCAAGGACAAGATCGGGGGCGGCAGAGTGGGGCGAGGGACAGGAAGCAGGAGGGGGCGGCGGAACCAAGCCGCCGCCCAGATCGAGGCCCGCTGGTGGAGGGTCGTCCTCCCCCTGGATGACCGGGGTCAGACCCAGGGCCTCGATCTCATCAAAGATGGAGGTGAACTCGGTGCCCTCGGCCCCGGCAACCTCCCCGTCAGTCACAGAGACGACAACAACCGCCCCGGTAACGACGGCGGCGGTGGCAGGGGGCACAGGAACAAGGGCCGAGGGAATCGCCACCAGAGCCTCCTCGGGGGGGGGGCTCGACAAGGGGAGCAGGAGTTTCTCCGTCCGTTGCCACGGTGTCCATGGCCGGCACCTCCTGCTGGGCACCGTCCGGGGGCGTGGTAGAAGAGCTAACAATCTCAGCCCCCCGCAGCATCTTTCAGGGGGCCTGCTCTCCCTCCTCATCGGAGGGGAGGGATCGAGCCCGCAATCTGCGGGCGCCGCGCTTCCCCCGGACGGTCACCCAGCCCTCCGAGGTGGAAGTGGAGGTGGAGGGCCGGTCAGCAGGGGCAGGGCCAGAGGGCAAGGACGATGGTTTCGGGGCTCGGGGCGGCAAGGGCGGGACAGCGGGGGGAAGGGAAACCTCCCCCTGGGGCGGGCCCTCTCCCGCGGCTGGCAGAGGCCTCCCCGCCCTCTCCTCCATGGGCCCCGCCGAACTAGACTCGACGGGGGCGAGGCCCGCCCGCTCGGCCGTCCCCGCGGCCCGAGGGGGACTACGGCAGAAGGAGGGGGGAGGCGGCAACAGCGGCAACCGGGCCACCAGGGTTGCCGGCGGTGACAGGTCCGCCGCCCTCTCGGGTCCCGGGGGTCCCGGATGCCCCTCCGTGCTGGGCCAGCGGACAGTCCCTCCGGACATGCCCCGTCGCCCGGCAGAGGAAGCACCGGGCCTCCCCCGTCGAATAATGGACCCGGTGGTGGGCCCCCTGGTAGGACACCAGGAAGGACCCCTCGAGCGCCACTCCGTCATGCGCCGCCGGCGGTAGCTGGAGCTGGACCTGCCGGCAGAAGGACAGGATGTGACGGAGGGCGGGGTCCTTACAGCCCAGCGAGAGAGGGCTGAGAACGGAGATGGGCTTCCCCAGGGTGGAGAGGGCAGGCAACAGG
>NW_020697840.1:0-15021 GCF_002925995.2 Terrapene triunguis | reverse complement strand
TTTTTTTTTTTTTTTGCCAGACAAAAGGCATTATATACATTTTAAACAAGCAATTTAATACAGGTATTAAACAGGCTGGCAGCCCCCCCACGCAGCCTTCTCCCTTGCCTCCTGAATGCTGCAAACCAGCTGATTGCCGTGGGCAGAAGGCAGGGGAGGGAGGGGGAAGGCTGCGCGCCACGTCCTCGCCCCTCCCCCCAGCCTCCTGAACGCCGCAAACCAGCTGATTGCCGAGGGCAGGAGGCAGGGGAAAGGCGCTGATTTGCAGGGTCCGCCGGCGGGCAGGAGGCGCTGGGGGAGGAGAGTTGATAGGGGGCTGCCAGCCGTGGACAAAGCAGGCAGCCAAACAATGTTATAGCAGACATTGCACAACTTTAAATGAGCATGTTCTGTAATGGAGCAGGGACGTAACATCAAAACGTTAAGCGACAGGACGTTAAGTGGGAGTTACTATATTTATTGTAAAGTAAGCTAAGAAGCAGACAATTGCAATGGCTAGACTCTCAGGCAGACTACAACTTACTTTTTTGCAGACAACTCAAGGGAATTTTGCCAATTTTAAGGAATACATTTTTGGAGGGCCTTTAAAAAGAGTCAAAAACATTATCGATTTTCCAAGAAACTCAAACATTAGCATTGCTTCTATCAGCTTGTACTTTATTGTGCAAGACCACACAAAAGTGTTCACATTCTGAAATTTTACCACAAATTTACCAGATCCAATGGATGCTTTCTGCTTATGCGACCTTTCATCCAAAAGCCTCAAATCAGTTAAGCCTTACCTCACATATATGGGCCTTGAGTGTGGCAGGGAGAGAGGAAGAGAGGTATGGTGAAATGAGTGACAGTGTCAGTGACTTAGTCAAGATCATACAGCAAGTCAGTCAGTGGTAGAAATGGAAATAGACCCAGAATCACTTTGAACACTATTTCATTTTCATGTGCAGCATACAATTCATAGCTGGAGAACCCAACACATTACATTACTACTCCGTGGGAGATTTTAAGACTAGACTAATTTACTTAACTAGGTTAGCATTAAGATAATTCCAACTCTGCTTAATACTATTTTTTATTAGATTTTGAGGTCTTCACCTCACAGAGAAGGGTGGGACAGAATGAGGAATGACAGGGAATGGCTGTGTCAGATTTACATTGCATGATATTTTCCTGGGGTTATGAGTCAACTTTGCAACTCTAGTTGGAGGCCAATGGCATTAGTCACCAGTTTACACATACTATTGAAGTATTTAGGTGGGGAAAAAATTGTTCTTGCTGAGTGTGGCCAGACTGATCCACCTCCAATTCAGAGTCCTGAATCTTTGATTTGAACATTAGCCATTTTCCGCTATCTGATCCACTCAAGGTCAAAACACTACTGAGACCTTGGCCTCAGTGGCAATCAAATGGGTCCTAAGCACTTCTAATCCACAGGAGTTTGAGGCAGTCATCATAGCACTTTTAACTACTGGTGGTGAAAGACAGAACATGTTGGGATAGGTGCCTCACCAAGACACCACAGATCAACAATAGGGCAGGCTCAAAGCAAGAGAGCACCAGTTTTGCCAGTGGTGCCTTGGAGGCTGAGCAAGCCTCATACTTGCAAGGGGGTGGGGGAACAGACCCAATGGAGCCAAATGCCAAAGCAATATCTGCAATGTCCAGGGAAGAGCAAAATATCTGAAAAGGAAACCTAACCATGAACTATATTAACTTTTAGATTATGGTAGCCCTCATTTTGCTGGGGATTCTACAAACATGATGAGAAGGAAGTAAGGCTGCTTTATAATAATTTATGAATTCTGTATTTTAACCTGGTAAGTGGGATGTTTACTGTATGTGAGGCATTTCTTCCACTCCAATGATCCATGAGTGTTTCCGACTGGGATATCAGTTCAAGTTAAAAAAGCCCTGGGTGGTTGTGAAAGCCACCCAAAGGATAGCCATCTGCATCTAGTAAAACCATGAACAATCCCCCAATTAGTCAGAAACGTCACTCAGACTCAGCCCTATGACTCCAGAAACCAAGTCAAATACGTTCTGAAGGCCATCTGGCAGTAAAATTTCATGAGACAGAGTTGCTTACAAAAAACATAGGTTTATTACTTAAACAGTGATTAACAGCAGGTGTACAGGACAGAACAGAAAGACAGGACAAAGGTGGAGGAACTCATGAATGTGCTTTAGGTATTAAAACATACATTAGCAGTCATACATGAGGCTGGTTGGCGTAGAACAGTTTGGTAAAGAAAATGGGTAAAACATCTGTACATATCTAGTTAATGCACCAGGTTTAAGAGACATCAACTCATAATAAACATTTAACAAGTTCTATATAAAGTATTGAAGAAACAGTTGCAACCAATTTCCATGTTTAGCACTGAAGATATATTGCATATTCAGTATTAACAGCAAATTCCCCTTGGGATGGATAAAAAGGGGCAGCTGGTTGCCCTTCTACATGGGATCAGAGGAAGTTCTCCACGTTGAAAGTTTCTCCCAATTTCGCTAAGGCGCCACAAAACCATTCTTGCACAAAGCTGTTAAACATGCCACTCATTTCCTCTCTTAGTTCCCTCAGCATGGGCACTGTGGACTTACCATCTGCATTCAGAATCCTCCTAAAGAATTTACTCCACAAATCACTGTCAACAGTCCTAAAAACACACAAAACAGTTTTCAATGAGAACAGCATCCACCTGCATGACCGCTCCATCACGATTCCTGCTTCAATTCAGCTCTGCAAGCCCTGTGGAGGCTCGGCAGTCTAAAATAATATTCAGCTCCACTCTCCGATGAGCACGTGTAAAGAAAAAGTGAGGGGTGCTGACAAGCTTGTATATGCAGGCCCTTTACCCTTCACAAATGGACTTACGTGCAGGAACTAGACAGAGCCAACCTTAGCATTTCTGTGCATGCCAATGAAACACTTACACCACCACCTACCCCAACATATCGAACACCTATTTGCCATTTTACATAAAGCTAGCCTGAGGATTTTGGGAAAGGTTAGCAAGATAATTCCTTGACGCATCACCAAATTTGGCAGATCTCTTTCATGGAGACAGGCTGGATGTGGATATTGAAGAACCTTAAAATATTCCCCAGCTCTCAGTTATAGGAGCAGCAGAGCTCAGCTAGGTCTCTGTATGATTACCAGCATTTAAAAGAGAGCTTTGCAAGGGACAACTGTCAAAGTAAGCTAGTGGCTTGGCTGCTGCTAGAAGCCTCCATTCTGCCTATCTACAAGAACAATGTGTGTGCATTCTATGCAGCCAATTGTCTGTGAAACACTAGCTGTCACAAGTTCCCGGTGGGGTAAATTTCCCCATATGTAAAATAAATATTAAAAACAAAAGGCTGAGTGACTTTACTAAGGCCAAGAAGGATCAGTGTCAGAGCTGTAATTCAAATAAAGGAATCCTTTGCTCCTTAGTCTTGTGAGGAAATGTATGTTTTTTCCCCTCCACATGAGGCCCCCACAATGTGCTATAAAAATTCAAAGGTCCAGTGGGTTTGGGGGGGGGGGGGGGGGGAGGGGGGGGGGGGGAAGGGGGGGCGGGGGGGGGGGGGGGGTGTCCAGGCTCCCAACTTTAGCCCTGTAGGGCCAGGTGGGGGGTGGGAATGAACCCCCCCGGAACGTACAGAGCCCCAGTTAAGAACTGCACTAGATAATGCTGCCTCACATGAGGCATTTTTTCCTTCAAGCTAGAAATTACATTGGCTGTTCAAAGGAGATGGGTCAGCTGCAAGCAGCTGGCTAGAACAGAGTTTACAGCAGCCATATCAGCGGCAGTAGTCTGAACAGCACTACACTACACAACTGTGAATTGATATGGGGTCTTCTAAAACAAAAAATCCACCCCCAAACCCCCCCCCCCCCCCCCCCAAAAATAAAAATCTATAGGCAGACTGAGCCCAGGAGGTAGGGCTAAGGATATTGGATAACTTGGGATCTTTAGGGAAAAAAACAAAAACAAAAACAAAAAAAAACCAGTGGCAAACATTCAACCCTAATGATCCATTTAACAGGTTTACATGACAACCAATATCAGCCTGGACATTTCCAGTTTCCCAGAATGCCATGGTGGGAGGACAAGGTACACACAATTCTGTGAGATTTATGGGCCCCAAAGATCAGCTCCAGAACTAGAAATGCAATTGAAATATGCTTTTAATAAAAACAGCACCAACTGTGCTTAACATAAGAACAGGAGATTTAAGTATGTTAATAGTCAACTCAAGGGATTCTTAAAGATGACAGGAGAAGAAATGGTTTCAAGGCTATAACTCCTTCTCTAGCAAAAGGATAGATTCCAGCTTTTCCTATACCTTTGTTACCAAATCAAGTCAGCAAGTTAGGAATTCAAGTTGTCTAAGTTTTCAGAGATTTCTACTTTATGTTTAAATCTCGCCTTTTTTTCTCCAAGTCTAAATTCTGCCTGTGGTCCTGGAATTCCAAACATCTCTGTACTTTGAGAAAGTAGCTCCATCCACTCAACATTTTTACCACCACTCACGCACCCATTTATTCAGCCCAAAATTTTCTTAATCAAAATAGCTCTTGCAGTGAATTTTTAAAAGGGAACTAAACTGAGATCTTGCAGAGCCATGGTTCCAGCATTCACCACAAGCTTTCATGTAAGAAAGTCATTTTCCCCTTTTACTTCCTACTCCCCTACATCCCAGAGTACTTTTCCAGAAAAGCAATGCTCTAATTATTCCTCTCAAGTAGGTTCTAAAACCACTAATGGCACTTTTGGTAGACAGGACAGAATGAATAATGCCTTCTTCCTCAAAAACCCACATGTAACTGCTAAAAGCACTAGCATAAGCTCTCTCCTCACAGGAATTACAAGTATCACTACCACAATGCTCCTGACCCACGCTTGGATGGGCACATGGGGCCATACTGAAGACTAACCAATATCCCTCTGCTGAAACTTACTAAATGGAAGTTTCTCCATCTGTGCAATACCTTCTGAGGGCAAAGGGTCCCTGCAGTGGGAAACTGGTGTTGTCAACAGCAGTCTGCAACCATAGAATGTGTTGAATGGCCCAAATAACCAGAGAAAGACGTATGCTGTCTGTATGCCAGAGCAGAACACACTAAAAGCTGAGTCTGTCTTCTTTGGCAGATCCTAATATCCAGACTCACTGCAGATTCCTCACTCCCACACTATGAGCCGCACTCCTGAAGGTATGCTGCTGCTACTGATGTAATACTTCATGTTAAAAAATATAATTATACTAGTATGGTTTATAAAAATATTACTGTAATTCTTGTTCTTGGAAGATACATAAATGCAACAGATCACTTGTCCACAAGTCTCTCATGGCAGGTCAGATTTAATTAGCTCAAAGACCTGAACTGCCAGAATGTCTGACAGCAGAGAGCAAAAGTCAACTTGCATCAATGATTCAGTCAGTAACTCTCTTTGGGTTCCTTCTGAAACTAAAACACCCAAAGTAGTAAATTCATCTCCAACTGAAGGAGCAGTGGGTGGGTAAGTGACACCCATAGGTCCACAGTATGCCTCTCTCTTCAGAGAACAAGAATTCCAAGTAATAGTCTCCTATGAAAACTGGTGCAATAAATTGCCACTCAGAAGATTAAATAGCTTAGGAGGTACAATGTGAAAACACTAAATATATATGAAACCAAAGGTGTGTGAAATGTATCAATATATTGACAAATCACTATATACAAAGTAAAGAAAAATAATTTTTCTGCTGTACAACTCAAAGAAAAAGGACAGATTTTTCAATGAACACTAAGGCATCACAAACAGAATCTAGTTGGCTAGAGGCAACTCCCAATCTGTGAACAGGTACTGCAGTACCTGTAGACTAGATATGAATTAGCATGGCAATACTGCATCTAAACAATAGTTGTGTAAACATATGCAGAAGCCCAAGAGATAACTGATGCAATGAGCAGAGATGTACTTTCAGAACAGAGAAAGTGGGCAAATGAAGGAATAGCTGTCTGTCCACAGAAGTGACTTCTCCAAACTAGTCATTAAAATAATGCCCAGGAAAATGAGCTATTAGGAGGGGGAAACTCTTAGTTCACCAAAAATTGTGGCATACTGGTATGAATGGCTACCTCTAGTCATCTTTGGAGTGCCCTTTGAAGATGCCCAGAAAAGGACACAATCAAGGTATAGCAGAAAAAATCCTTTCTGGATCCATTTTAGTGGAAAAAGTCAAGAAAGGCGAGTGGATAGCTGCTTATCAGCAAGATCTGCAGAGGAGATAGTAGAATCTAAGGGAAAAGTTAGACTTAGACATCAGGCAATAATTTAAGTATCCACTTTAGTTGAAGAAAATATTGTTCTGCTGCTGCTTAGTTACAAGCAGTGGCAGTAGGGGCATTAAGTCTTCTGCCCACCTGTGCCCAATTCTCATTAACAATTTCTAAAGCAGCAGGGAGATGAGAAAAAGGTAACTGAACTGTTACTGGCGGCTCTACAGAAACAGAGAAAAAAACCCAGCAACTTTGGGTCAAGTTTAAATTCAAACCCCACACGAGGAGGTCCAAATAAAGAAGACTCACTGTGAGCTGAGCACTGTGCATGAGGATCTATATCTCCTCAATGGTGACTAATTTCTCTAATTCTTTGAAGGGTCAGATGGATTAAGATTCCACTAAAGGTCGGAGGCCAAAGAGTGACAAACTAGAAGTCTGCAGTCCGGGAAACAAACTGTGTGTGTCTAACAGTAACCAGGCCCAAAGTAGGAGGAGCAGGACAAGTCACTGAAGAACATATTGGGGCGGGCTAAGGTGGAAGACTAAAGAAAAACATTATAGACTTGGTTCAAAACGTTGAGAAATCTCTACTCAAAGACAGTACCTAGGCAGGAAACCATAGCTGATGCAGAAGACTGGAAGTGACAGCCTGGGACCAGCTCCAATGTCCATAAGACTGAATGGCTGGCTCAGCAAGTTGGAAACTCTCCTGAAGAATAAAGGCCTTAGCATAAGCTGCCCCTTTCCCAAGACACTTGACTACAGGAGGTGAGGAGGAAAAGCAGGTTATTGCTGCCTGGAAGTTAACAGGTAAGTGTGCAAACGGCAGCTGCCCATGCAATCTTAATTCTGCCCTTGTGTGTATGCATGATGCACTCTTTAAATTGCATCATATTATTTCCTGCCCCAACAGGACCCCTGAATCAGTCTCTTTCATCCTGCCCACACTACAGCATATCACACAGCACAGTGTGAAAAGCTGAACAACAAAATGATTACAACACAGAATCATGCCCACTTATTAATGTGTAATCTCTCCCCCCCCAGCTCCAAATTTGCCTGCTGACTCAGAGGGAGTCTAAGATGGTGTACCTCATATTAAAAGCACAGAAAAGGGTTATAAAATAATGTAACAAATTAGACCATGCTCTAATTTACACACTCTTTCAGCTCCTTGGTGAATAAGTTACTAATGTGTGAGGGAGTCTAAACTGTAAGTGGGTGTAAATAGGTGTAAGGGAGTCCAAGAAAGCATCAATGAGTCCATCTAATTCTATTACAACAAACAAAAGATTCAAAACCGAATCCTCAATATAATGTAGCACTACTGTTACCAACTAGTAGCATTGAATTTATGCTCCAGCTTTGACAAAAGCTACAACACAGAGGTGAGGGAGAAAGCTAAAGCTGCCTTTACCTACCCAGAGATTCCTGATGAAACACTTACTTGGAGAAATTCTGGCTGATTTTCCAGAGGGAATCTTCTTGATAAACCTGGAGGTGCTCCCCAAACAGCATCAAATGCACTATTTCTGCAATACCAACCAAGTCTACCTGAAACCACAACAATCAATATTAGAAAACTGCTTCTGCTAATCTCTGCAGCCATTTCGCCATTCCTCCACATCCATTCAATACAGCACAAAAGCATTTTTAATAGTAATAGTGCCACTAGAGATGTCCTACAACACCTTCTGTATCCAATAACCCTGTATTGTGGTGATTGTGAGGATTTTCCAGCAAGCTAAATTAAGCTAAGCAAAAGCAAAGCGAACTACTATAGGAAGAAAAATCCTTGTTTAGCATTTCAGATTGAGACACAGTCTAGCCATTTATAATGAACTCTAGCTGTCAGATGAATGTAGGTACACAACTGCCCCAGATTAACAATGCCAGTTTCTTCAGCTAATGTAGAATACACAGGGTCCAGCTGAAGGGTTTTTGTTGAAGAGTTATGGCTGTTGTGAAAGATGTTGCTTAATTAGATAAGATCTATAAAAGCAGGCCACATGTCCAACGATATTCAGCTTAGAATACTAGCTCTCTCAGTCTCCATCTCGTTTCTTCAGATAAGGAAGACACTTGTCAAGGGGCACTCATAGCAATTACCCTGGGTTAATATGTACTTACCTGATAAGGAAGAGAGCACTTGGCTAGGATCTGTTGTCCATACTGGGTCTGAGCTATTGGGAAGCTGTTGAGTAAACTCACTTTAGGCTGCAACCTCACATCCAGGCTGTAAGAGAAGTCCACTATCTTCAAAGCACTGGTAATCTCATTATTAGCAAATGGATCACAGATCCTAAGGAAAGAATTCCAAGGAAACATAAAAGACAAAGGAGCAGTAAAATTTCCTTTTATTATCTTGTGCTGCAGGTAAGAATCTTAGCCATGCCAATGGCTCCCTCTAATGGTTAGTTTAGGAATGGCTGCTAAAAAAGGCTTAACCCTCATATCATATGGGTTAAGTGATAATATTGGCATCTCCAAGCTTTGCTACGGGGAAAGTTGCTTTACAGAGATAATCCTATCTTGATATATGTATCACAGCTAGGGGGTCTGAAATAAGAAGTGCTGTGAGGAGGAAAATTTAATATAATGCTTTGAACTTCTTTATCTCATCTCGCCAAGGATCTCAAAACAATTCAAACACGAATGGGGTATATCCATTAGATATATCCTCTGATTTACAGTTAGAGACACAGACACAGAGAGGTGACAGATTAAGTGACTTACCCAAGGTAACAATATGTAGCAGTGCCAGGAACAGAATCCAGGTCAAGATCCCCAGTCATTCTCTTTCAATACTTGTACATTGTGGGCCTACTTCATAATTATGAGTGCCTTTTCTTTTTAACTTTAATATTAATGATGTTGTTTTAGCATTAAAAGGGGGATCAGTATTTTCCCTCTAATGTCATGGATTACTCTGTGTCTTATATGCAGACAATATGGTTCTAATATCACAAACATCAGTGGGATTGAAGTGCTTATTAAATATGTTTGGTTTATAGTGACAACAGGAGGGCCTTTCGATAAATTACTCCAAAACTAAATAACTAACTATTTTTAGTCAAAGACTGAGGTTGCACAAATTCAGGATTTATGGGCAATATATTGAACAAGTTAGTTCTTTCCTCTACCTGCGTATCTGGTCCTCTTAAAACAAGTTGTGAGATAAACATATTCAGGTAGCAAAAGAGAAGGCTTCAAATCAATGCAAGCTGTGTTGCTTTCATGAACCAGGTGAAATGTAACTTAATTGCACCAGCCCTTAGAATGTTTGAGGCTAAGGTATGCGCTCAAATTCTATATGGCGTGGAAATATGGAAATGGAATGATCCCACAGGAATGGAAGTGATTCAAAACAAAATTTCTTTGGAAGATTTCTTGGTTCTCTCAAATAACATTCCAGCTGCTGCTCTTAGAGCTGAGACCTGCATGAATTCTATTCTGTCCGAAGTGCAATACCGTAGTATCAATTTTTGACTTTGTATTTATAGTATGCCAATGTTTGCCAAGGCTATGCTTGGAGGAACAGCTCAGAAGGGCTTTTTCATGTAAGTTTCATTGGTTAAAATTCCATGTATTCTCTCTAGGCTGCTCAGAATTGGAAATGATTAGATTTAAATCCCTAATCAAATTGAGATTAGAGGACATTAATAAGTAGCTAGACACAGCAGTTGTTCCAACTATAGGTATGTCAATTTGGTTTCCCCTTGTTAAAAAGACTCATGGGTACACCAGATATTTAGAAAGTTTGTCCAATAACAAGTTAAGGAAGGCTTTTACAGCTCTCTGATTTCAATCTACACAGACAGCTTACTTAGAGGGCTGATATTACTGGCATTGAGAATTGTAACCCCCTCTTTCCCTGTGGCTTGGGGAAGGTGGAAGACCTACCCCATTGTTATATTGTAATTGCAATTGCCACTTAAAAGGTCAAAATGACTTTCCGTGTTTTTGTCCTGGATCTCTTTTTCCTACGACCTCTTAGAAAATAAAATATTTATTAGGAACTGATAGCATATTTGTGACCTGAGCGATTGCCCTATTTGCATGGCTAGCCACTAAAATAAGGAAAAGGCAAGAGACAGTGATTATATGGTTTAATTGGTTTGGCTTTTTTAATTTGTATTTGTGTATTTTAAAATTCTGGATTTATTTTAAGTTTATTGTAATATACTGTGGTTTTGCCACATTGGCCTACAGCAATGTTACTATTAATAAACATGACAAGTAATTATGAGCTCACCCACTTATCCTAGTGACTTATCAGTTGGAAGTGACAGAGGAGGAGAAAGACCTGGGTATATTGATTGATCACAGGATGACTGAACCACCAGTGTGATGTGGCTGTGAAAAAGGCTAATGCAGTCCTAGGATGCATCAGGTGAGGTATTTCCAGTAGAGACAAGGAAGTGTTAGTACCATTAGACAAGGCACTGGTGGGACCTCATCTGGAATACTGCGTGCAGTTCTGGTCTCCCATGTTTAAGACAGATGAATTCAAACTGGAACAGGTGCAGAGAAGGGTGAGCAGGGGAATGGAAACCCTACCTTATCAGAGGAGACTCAAAGAGCTTGGCTGGTTTAGCTTAACCAAAAGAAGACTGAGTGAAGATATCATAGAATCATAGAATATCAGGGTTGGAAGGGACCTCAAGAGGTCATCTAGATTGCTCTAGAAGGGACCTCAAGAGGTCATCTATGATTGCTCTGTATAAATATATCAGAGGGATAAATACGAGAGAGAGATTATTTACGTTAAGCGCCAATGTGGACACAAGAACAAATGGATATAAGTTGGCCATCAATAAGTTTAGGCTTGAAATTAGGTAAAGGTTTCTAACTGTCAGAGGAGTGAAGTTCTGGAAAATCCTTCCAAAGGGAGCAGTAGGGGCAAAAAACTTAACTGGCTTCAAGACTCAACTTGATAAGTTTATGGAGGGGATGGTATGATGAGACTGCCTACAATGGCATGTAGATGATCTGTGACTGCTAGCGGCAAATATTTCCAATGGCTGGTGATGAGACACTAGATGGGGAGGGTGTGACACTGTACCCCATAGTAACACCCTGGCACCCCCAGATTCATCACTGTTATATAAATTGCAACAAATCTTGTATAAAATATGTCATGGAGGTGTCAATGGAAAAGTTATGGTTTGCTGAATAGGATTATCCTATTTGTATGCATGTATCATTTTTGTATCTGAAGTTATGAATATTGATTAGGTACCTGTATTTCAAACGTGTTTGCTCCTGTGGTAACTCCCACAAGGTAGTTTACATCCAGTCTAGCCAGCATATTGTAAATGGACTTATCAAGTTGATGGGAACACAATGGGCCATGGAAGAAGCTTATCCCCACCTGATGGACTTTCCTGTGGACGTTCTAGCCAGAATATTGATAATGGCTAAGGCTACGGTTCAGTCATGGATATTTTTTAGCAAAAGTCATGGACAGATCACAGGCAGTAAACAAAAATTCATGACCCGTGACCTGTCCATGACTTGTACAATATACCCTTGACTAAAACTTGAGTGCTTTGGGGCAGAGGATGGCCCAGGGGCACCCTGGGTGCTCTGGGGCAGGGGGTGGCCTGGGGATGCTGCGGAGGGCGGCCCAGGACCCGAGCTGCTGCTGGGAGGGGAGAGGGGCTGGCAGGCTCCCTACCCAGCTCTGCATGGCTCCCGGAAGCGGCTGGCATGTCCCAGCAGCCCCTACCTAGACGGACTCTGAGGTGTGGCTGGGGGGCTCCACGCGCTGCCCCCATCCTTGAGCGCCCGCTCCACAGCTCCCATTGGCCAGGAACCACAGCCAGTGGGAGCTGTGGGGGCCGTGACTGCAGGCGGATGCAGTGTGCACAACTGTCTGGCCACGCCTCTACCTAGGAGCCAAGGGAGGGACATGTTGCTGCTTCCAGGAAGCCCCCCCGAGAAAAGTGCTGCCCAGAGTCCTCACCCCTCCTGCACCCCAACCCTCTGCCTCAGCCCTGAGACCCCTCCCACACCCAAACTCCTGCTGCTGCTGGAGGGGAGGTGCAAAGTGGCCCAATACTGCCTCAGCAGCAGTCGGTGCGGCTAGCCAGGGGGCTGCCCGAGCTGCTCAGGTGGCCCCCGGGCCAGCTGCACTGGCTGTTGCAGAAGTCACAGAGGTCCTGGAAAGTCACGGAATCCGTGACTTCCATGACAGACTCATAGTCTTAGTAATGGCCCCTGCTATGACTCAAAGCATGCAAGCGCATGTGACCAGCTCATGTGACTCTGAACCCCATCTTGTGTCTGTACTTTTCTACTAACTGTGCTGGGGGCTTTGTTTGGGACAATGAAATTCCTGCCACATGGCAGAAGCTATAAAGGGGGAAGTGACATCACTTGGCTTCACTTTCCCCACAACTGAACACCTGGAAACATGGCTAGAGGATAAAGACTTTGACTGGGGAGGTGGTCCCAGGCTGGAAAGGAGGAATCCCAGCCTGCGTACGGAAGATTGGTGAACTGTTTGTACCATCAGGGTCAGACTCTGCTTGATTCAATTCCTGTCTAGTTTATAGAACTCAGATTGCGATTTTGTTTTATTTCTTAGGTAATCTACTTTGATCTATACACTTATTACTTATAATCACTTAAAATCTCTCTTTTCTGTAGTTAACATCTGTTTTATTATTTAACTAAAATAGCGTGGTGCAAAGGGAAATCTGCTCAGGAACAGGGGGTGGTGCATTGTCCTCTCCACATTGAGAGAGGGATGGACTGGATAATAAACTTACACTGGTCAGGCTTCTGACCAGGGCAAGATGGTACACATGCTCAGGGTCCAACTGATTGCCATACTTGGTGTTGGGAAGGAATTTCCCTCCAGATCAGATAGGCAGAGACCCTGCCTTTTGTTTGCCTTCCTCTGCAGCATGGGGCACTTGCATGTTTAAACTAGTGTAAATAGTGGACTCTCTCTAACTTGAAGTCTTTAAATCATGATTTGAGGATTTCAATAACTCAGCCAGAGGTTAGGGGTCTATTACAAGAGTGGGTGGGTGATGTTCCGTGTGCAGGAACTCAGATTAGGTGATCATATAGTCCCTTCTGACATTAAAGTCCATGAGACTTACCAATAGTGGGGGGTTTTGTTTTTGACCTAATCTGTTTTGCCACTAAGGAGGGTTAAAAAAAAAAAAAAAAAAAAAAGAGTTGCATGTATGGGGTAAATACAGACATATTTTTATTGGGTCCCATTATTAGTAATTGAGCCAGATTCTGATCTCCATTATACCAGTTTACATCCAGAATAACTCCACTGAAGTCAATGGAGTTACTTTGTTATATTAGTGTAGCTCCAGAGTTACTATTCAGGATTTATGCTAATGCAGAGATCATTATCTGCAAAAAAGTTCCACCACAAAACACAAGGCTATTCAGTTCACAGGTGAACTTGTGTTTAGGCAAGGACACAATCCTAAAGAAGCTGGGGAGGAAAGAAAGGGACAAGGACTGAAGTAGCTTGTATGAGTCATTATAAAAGTACAGATATTGCTCCTTAGCTCCCTGCTTTTGAGTTTCATGTTGGATCTAGACAGCCAGGCCAATGAGGGGGATGAGCTGAGCAATGTGCAAGAAAGCAACCTCAGCAACAACATGAAGGAGCTCAACATTTGGAAAGAGAGGCTTCCTTCATCAAGAGCCTGAGGAGGAAAACTGATGATGTCCTCTGAATCAAGTTAGGCCATGTCTACATACTACAGTGGCACAGTTTACACCTCTGCCACTGTAGCATTGTAGTGTAGATACTTCCTACGTCAATGGAAGGGGTTTTTCCACTGACGTAGGTAAATCCACCTGTCCCAGAGGTGGGTAGCCAGGTCAATGGAAGAATTCTTCCACTGACCTAGCTGCATCTACATGGCGGTTAGGTCAACCTAACTACGTTCCCTAGGTGCAAAATTTTGCACATCAATGAGCGATGTAGCTAGGTTAATTTAATTTTAGGTGTAGGCCAGGCTTTAGAAGCTGGTTGCAAAGGGGAACTGACTAATCTACTTCCAGACTAGTATATTCACGTTTTTTTAAACCTCAGCCTTCTAAATTTCTTTTCAGATATTTAATCTCAAATGGCAAGTTACTTTACGTCCACATATTTGATTTGCTGTAGCGTTCCAATACATTTGTATGTGAACTTGCCAATTTTAAAATAGTAACTATATAATGGAGTATTTTCTTCAGGAATACCTCCCCCCCCTTTCCTTCATATATGCCTTTTATAGATTTCCACATCAACTTTCCTAGCCTGCTGCCCTCTTACTCCTGAAATAGTGAACCATATCACTATTAACCTGCACAAGGCTCAGGACAGAGCTTGAATAGAATGCATTTTTCCAGGTCTCTGAAAAGAGGCTACCAACCTGTCTCCCAGGAAGAGAGCCTCTGGACACAAGTTTCCATGGACAATCTCCGCTTTATGTAGCTTCTGCACCACATCCAGGATATTGTAAACAACCAGCATAATCACTTCCTCGGGGATGGCTTTACAGCACTGGATGATATCCTGAAGACAGAGAGAACAAATATAAACCAATGTGGAACCATTCTTCTGCCAAGAGATAGAGCAGCAGACAGGAACAATCCTATGATACAAGCTTTCACTTTTTCTAGACAGCTCTAAGGAGAAGCCAGGAAGCTTCTCCAATTCAGCCCACCTCGTTCAGACACATACATGATCAGTTTTCCACCCAGCCAACAAACCCAGCAGAATTCAAGTGACTGCAAGT
>NW_020697839.1:0-2503 GCF_002925995.2 Terrapene triunguis | reverse complement strand
GTTGTAAAGAAACATGTGTTTAAGGTAAAAGCACCCGTGCAATATTCTTAATGCTGTAAACAGTAAACAGGGGCAGGTATTATTATATGCATGATATGGCGATTGCTATTCATTATATGGGCGTTCATATTACTAAACGGTTTTGGGGGTGTTGTAGCAAATGTGTGTATTTACATATTAACTTAGATAAAAGAGAGTAATGTGATTAACCTGGTACTTACTCGACAACTGGGTCAAGGGGAACAAGAACTGCAATAAAGGAGTCCGTTGACTCAATCCGCCTCTGGGTCCTCCAGTTCCTTCTTTCCATCTCTAACATTATCAGTGTATGTGAAGTTATAAAGTTTTGCTATGTATGTGTTACTGAAAGATGTTGTGAAGTTGGAAACACCGACAGCTATCCTTTTTGGCACAACAATGAAGAGGCTACACAGTGATAGTGGCCCATCAGCAAAGACAATGGACTCAATGTTTCAGCCAGAATCTGAGTTATGGCTGCTATGACTCAGTACGGCATGCATGGTCATGTGACCAGACCACATGACACTGAACTCCATTTTGGTATCTGTATTTTTCAACAAACTGGGCTGGGAACTTAGCTTGGAACAAAGGGTTCCCACCATATGAAAGACTATAAAAGATGGGGAGTGCCATCATCACTTGTCTTCACTCCCCACACAAGAGAACACCTGGACATACAAGAGGAACAAAGATTAAACTGGGGGAAGTGCTGGTCCTAGGCTAAAGGGATTTCTAGGCTGTTTATGAAAGCTTGGTGAACTGCTTGTATCATCAGTCAGGGTGACAGATGGGATTTGAATTAACAATATATCTAGTAAATGAGGCTTAGTTAGCTGTTTTGGTTATTGGCTATATAATATGCTTTGATTTCTTTGCTATCACTTATAATCACTTAAAGTCAATTTTTCTGTCATTAATACACTTGCTTTATGTTTTATCCTAACCTGACTTTTGAGTGAAGTGTCTGGGAAAATCTCAGCTTGGGAAACAAAGGCTGTTGCATAGCTTCCCTACATCACGGTATTGGGGGGAAGTAAACTATATTAATGAACTTGCACACTACCAATCTCTGTGCAGTGCAAGATAGTATCATTCTGGGTTTCTACTGCAGCAGGGGTGCAAGGCTGGGGAGCTGGGAAGTTGCTATTGCTCCACTGTAAATCGATGAGTGACTTAGGTAAAGCATTCAGGTAACTCGCTTGGGTGTGTGGTGCCACCTACTGTTGTGTTGGGTGATAACAGTCCCTGGAGAGGCTGGTTGTGTATCATCAGCAGAGCAGCATGAGAATGGCCAACCCAGCTGAAGTGTTAGGGGGCACAGTGGTTCCAATGTTCCAGACTTAACCCCGGGTGACAACCAGTCACAACCATTCCCATCTAGAAAGGCCTATACCACACTCAGGATTTCCTTTCTTTCTAATATACTTAAAAATCTCCTTCTTTTCCTTAACCTGATAGCCATGGATTTGTCTCTGGTGTCTTTTGCTGCCCTCATCCATTTTCAATACTTCATAACTTCTCATTTCTATCAATTGCTATCCTCTTCCCCTGCTTTACATGCACCGATGTAGCATCTCCTCCTGTCAATGGATGGAGGGCAGACATCCATACTCAGCCTTCTGGATCTCTTTGCATTATTTGAGCCTGTTGTCAATGAGATACTTCCGTCTCACTTAGGAGGCAGCAAGACTCCAGAGGGATGCACTAAATTGGTCTGAATCCTTATTGGCAGAATGTACCCAAGTAGCAGTGATGGAAAACTGCATCTCCAGCACTAGGCCCCTCCCTGGTGGAGTCCCAAATGATCAATTCTCTCTCTGGCATTTTTCAACATCTCCATGCAGCCACTATGGGAACTGGTCATACAACATGGACTAATATGCAGGTAACACTGAGCTCCTCCTCTCCTTCATGTCCAACTACACTGCTATCACTAAAGCAATTCAGTTCTTGGACAAAATAGCTGTCTGAAACTGAAGCCAAGCAAGACAGAGGTGAGGATTAGTCCTTCAATGGCTGTTAGCCAGGATGAGCAGGGATAATGTCCACAGCCTCTCTCTTCCAGAAGCTGGGAATGGGCGACAGGGGATGGATCACTTGATGATTCCCTGTTGTGTTCATTCCCTCTGGGGCACCTGGCACTGGCCACTGTCGGAAGTCAGGAAACTGGACTAGATGAACCTTTGGGTTGATCCAGTATGACCGTTCTTACATTCTTATGTTCACTGAGGTATGGAATGGTATGTTGGTATTATATTGTGCTTACCTGGATATGGGTATCTTTTGTGCTATCTAAAGTAGAGGAATTGTTTTAACAACCTGTAACCAGCTTTCCAGGATGGAGGGAGGCCCACACTGAAATTGTTCAATTAGGGTAAACTGCAAAGAATGGGACTAAGAATCCCGCAAATGGACAGTGATTCTATACTTGGATTTACCAAGCCAGTAACAAAACCCCTTTCACAACACTTTACTGGTTACA
>NW_020697838.1:0-11212 GCF_002925995.2 Terrapene triunguis | reverse complement strand
AATATCTTTTATTGGACCAACTTCTGTTGGTGAAGGAAAGAAACTCTGTGGGGCTCAAAAGCTTGTCTCTTTTACCAACAGAAAGTCATCCAATAACAGATATTAGCTCACCTACCTTGTCTGGCTCATTTCATTTGGGTTTATGTCTTAAACTTCATAGCCAGGAGTTCACATTTGTTACTGGCTTGGTGAAATCTAATAATAGAGCATACCACCAGTGTGGTGTGTCCACTCTGTTTTTGACAACCTACCCTGAGGCAGGCACTTATGGTTGTGAGCCAGGGTGACACCTCCATATAAGTGAAAAAAAACCAATCAGTGTAAATCAGACTGTCTCCCTGAGTGTAAATGGGCCAGTTCCCCAGCTGGCAGAAGTGGTTGCATCTTACTACAGGGCTTCCATCAGTTGGGGCTTTGGCACTGAGAATCGCTAGTCAAAATTATCCTATGAATGATTTCAATTAATGAGGATAAAAAATGCAATTATAGATAGAGGTTGCAAAGATTGCTTTCTAAACTGGCTTTTTTATTGATAATAGATAAATAACATCTTCTAAAAAATCCCTTAGCACATTTTCCAGATCTTAAATTTCAAGAAAAATAAAAGAACATGTAACTTTCCTAAATAGATTTAGATTTTGTTTTTTTCAGACTTACTCCTTTTTTCTATCTAAGAAAAAAATTAGATAAAAAGAAAAAACATTTATGAAATTTTACTACAAGAGAAAAAAAGTTCCTTTCAAAAATTTGAAAATAGAAATATTTTTGTAAATATTCAAAAATATTGTGATTCCTTTTTGTTTCCCAACGAGTGCTATATTTCCAAAGTTTAAGTACTAATGAGGCTCTTCTACACTGAAAAATATTTCAATAAAAATGGGTACTTCTTCCTGAACAGATCTATACTCCCTGTGTATCAGAATTGGATTTTCAGATCCAGAAATAAACTACAATTCTCTATAGTCCTGTAAGATCTCCTGAACCAACAGTACTTTGACAGAAGAGTGAAAAGCTAGTTCTGACAGTAATTTTTTAAATAATATTCTCAATGAAATTTCAGATCAGTTACACCTATATATAATGAATGAAGTCAACAGGAATATAAAAAATAAAAGGAATGGTATTCAACAGAGGTGAGTGGGGACAGAGAGTGAAGGGGAGGGGCTGCACTGGGGTCAGCGAGGGCAGGATATGAAGGGTACATGACTGCACAGTGGTCACTGAAGGCAGAGTCTAAAAGGCACGTGGTTGTAGGGGGTCACCGAGGGCAGAGGTTGAAAGGTAAGAGGATGCCCAGGGTTTAAGATGGGCAGAGAGCTATAAGGACGCCTCACGCTCTTTCCCTTGCCCAATGACTATCCAGCGTCATCATGAAAGACTGAATTGCCACTATGAATTGCAAAGTATAGTCTTCGGCCTGGGTGATAGTGAGTATTGCTCTACTGCGTGTCGGCCAGGGGGTCACCTGAGATGTCGGAGACCCAAGCTCAAGTTCCTTCTCTATTGACTGTTTAATTATTTATTTAAAAGTTGAACATCTTCAACAGGAGAGACTGAGAAGAACTCAACCCAGACTATCCCATAGTCCAATGTCAGGGATGTTTTCCTGTAATGGAGGAGACCAACATTCAATTTCTTTATCCTCATCAGATGGCAGCTGCGGTGAATGAATCCAGGTTTCTTACATCTTTGGTGAATGCCCTGACCACTGGGTAAGGCTCATGAGGGAGCACCCTACCACTACCATCATGGTGTTCGCCTTCTGTGGCTTTGGGAATCTTTACTTGGCTTTTTGAAAACTGTCTGAAAGTCTAAACAATTTTTTTCAGGATGATACAGAATGAAACACTTTGCCTTGACATTACCAATGCCTTGGCTCATTTCAACATCAAAATTTCTTTGACTTTTTAATCACTAAAAATTGTTTTAAAAATGTTATTTTCAATTTGACCTGAAACTAAACATTAGTTTAAATTTTTTTTAAATAGCCATTGAACCAAAAAAAGTCCATTATTCAGCCAACTCTACCCACAATGACTTGGCCAGTCAGAACCTAACAGATTAGATCTCTATTCTATTCTATTCTATTCTAAGCACTACAAAAGATCCCATCCGTGCTGTCAGGGCCGGCTCCAGGCTTCTCCCGGATTTTTGCCGCCCAAAGAAAAAAAAAGAAAAAAGTAAAAAAAAAAAAAGCCGCGATCGCGATCTGCTCTACCGCCGCCACGTCAGTCTTCGGCGGCAATTCGGCGGCGGGTCCTTCACTCCCAGAGGACATGCTGCCCCTCTCCGTTGGCCGCCCCAAGCAACTGCTTGCTGGGCTGGTGCCTGGAGCCGGCCCTGCCTGTTGTTGCTGAAGTGCCTGATAAAATGAGGAAGAAGGATGTTCTAAATGAGATGTTATACGTCGTTGATGCATTAAGTCCCCAGGTGCCTGCTGAGTGTCAGTGTTGACGTTTCAGGTCTCTGATTGTATATTGGCTGTTGACTCCTAAAGCAAACCAACTTTGATCTTTTAATCATATCTCGCCAAAAAGTTGAAGTCTTTCAGTAGAGTTCTTGGACAATATATGTCAAAGGTGCGCATGAGGGATCCAAAAATACAATTATCCCCTGTTTTAATCATTGTGTTTGCTCCCCACCTAGAATTGACATGGGACAAAGAAGCCCTGAATATTTCTCTCCAGCTCTAACTCCTGGCTTAGCTCTTCCATCTCAGTGCCAGAACCAAAATCCAGCAGTCATGGGATTTCATCTGGTTTGGAGACGAGTCAAATGTCCAGTTCTTCCTCTCTTTCCCAAATAGCCTCCTTGCGCCATCTCAGCACAGGAAGGAATTTTCAAAGCCTCTAATGTTTGCATGGCTAGAATAAACACATAAAGAGACTGAAATACTCTATGAAGTTTTTAATGACTCCTCTTGTGAAAGAATCCCCAAGTCTCCAAAGCAGCAACTATCTTGATCAGGGGTGGGCAAACTAGCCCCCCTCCCCCCCGTTTTTATCCGGTCGGCGAAGGGGGACGGGGGTCTGGCCTCACTCCGCCGGGGAAGGTGTGCAGGGGGTCTGGCCGCGCTCCGCCAGGCGCTCCGGCCTGGGGTGCGGGGCCGACGGTCTGGCCGCGCTCCTCCAGGCGCTCCGGCCGGGGGAGTGGGGCTGGGGTTTTGACCACGCTGCGCCCGGGACTCCGGCCGGGAGAGCGGGTCCGGGGGTCTGGTCGCGCTCCGGCCGGCGCTGCAACCGGTGGAGCGGGGTCCGGCACTCCGGCCCGGAGAGCGGGGACAGGGAGCTGGCCACTCTCCGCCTGGCGTTCCGGCTGGGAGAGCGGGGTCGGGGGTCTGGCTGCGCTCCGGCGGGCGCTGGAAAGGGGGAGCGGGGTCCGGCGGTTTCGCTGCGCTCCACCCGGGGCTCCGGCTGGGGGAGCGGGTCCGGGGGTCTCTCGGTGTTCCGTCCGGCGCTGCAACGGGGCACTGGGGGGGGGGGGGTCAGGGAGCAGCAGGGCCGTCCTTAGCCATAGGCAGAACAGGCAGCCGCCTAGGGCACCACGCTACCTGGGGGCACCGCTCTGCCTGGAGCCCGGACAGATGAGACGCAGTGGAGCATGTAAAAGCAGGGCTGCTGGGTCCTAGAGAGAGCTGAATGCAGCACAGTCTGAGGGAGGGGATTGGCTCCTGGGGTCTCTGGGAAGGGTACGGGTATGGGTGGGGGAAGGAACTCACCTGTGAGTGTGACTTTCCCCCAGCGTGAGGTGAGGCAGGCTCGGCGGCTCTGGCACCAGTATCCTTTGTTGTCCCCCACAACGTCCATTCTTCCCCCCCCCAAGGAGCACCCCTCTCTCTCTCTCCCCCCTCCCCTCCCCTCTGGCAGGGCTGGGTTGGGTGAGGTGCTGGGGGGCGGGGGAAGGAATGAAAGTGAAAGTAACTCACCTCCTCAGCAGCCAGCCAGGATTGGAATGGTCACACACGGCTGGGCTGGGGATAGGGTGACCAGATAGCATGTGCGAAAAATCAGGACGGGGGTTGGGGTAGGGTGAGCAGATGTCCCATTTTTATAGGGACAGTCCCAATTTTTGGGTCTTTTTCTTATATAGGCTCCTATTACCCCCCCCCCCACCCACCCCCTGTCCTGATTTTTCACACTTGCTGTTTGGTCACCCTAGGTGGGGGTAATTGGTGCCTATATAAGACAAAGCCCCAAATATCGGGACTGGCCCTATAAAATCAGGACATCTGGTCACCCTAGCTGGGGAGCGCGTCTCTCCCCTGGGCTGGCAGTGATCCATCTCATCCGGGGGGAGCTGCACAGGGCAGGATGAGCTGCTGTGGCTCCATGGGTGCCCCGTCCCTGAGATCAGATGCTGTGCTAACTTCACCATTGGGCTGGCGATGGTGCCCATTGGCGTGTGATCGGACCTGAGGGTTTTCTGCTGCTGTTGCTACTATGCACCCCAAGAGGTGGATTTTGGGGTCCTGCAGTTTTCCACCTATCTCCTCCTCTACTGCAGCTGTTGGACCAGCAGGCTGGGGGGTGAGCCAAGCATGAAAGCAGTACTGTGTTGCCATTTAGATTGTCATTTAACAACTTTGTTTGCCAAAAATGCTTGCTAACAATCCTGAATTCAATTTCAATGTTTTTTTAAAAAAAATCAATATCTTACCCAAAAACAGAAAATTAAGTTGTTGACAATTATTTGTGACAAGTTTGGTATGGGGCAGGGAGTGGGCCAGTTTTCATCAGAGAAACAAAAAATGTTGACTGACTTTCCTATAGCCCTGTTACTGCTAAATAGAGCCCTCCAACAACTGTAATATGCTCATCTCCTTACTAGTGTATAGAGCAGGGGTCGGCAACCTACGGCATACGTGCCAAAGGTGGTATGTGAGCTGATTTTTGATGGCACGCAGCGGCGGGCTGAGTGGCTCAGCCCACCTCTGCTCTGGGGTTCCGGCTGCTGCCCCATTGCCAGCCAGGGTCCCAGCCGCCGGCCCCACTCAGCGCCCGCTGCTGGCCTGGGGACCCCCAAGGAACCCCAGGCTGTCAGCAGGCTGAGCAGGCCGGCGGTTGAGACCCCGGCTGAGCCACTCAACCCACTGCCGGCCTGGGGTTCCATTCATTCAGCTGGCAGCGGGCTGAGCGGGGCCGGTGGCGGGTACCTGAGCCGGGCCGGTAGGGGGCTGAGCGGGGCCAGCGGTTGGGACCCCGACTGGCATGGGACCAGCAGCCGGAACCCCAGAGCGGCAGCAGGCTGAGTGCTGCCGGCACCCCAGACTGGCAATGGACTGAGCCACTCAGCCCCTCCGCCGGCCCTGCTCAGCCTGCCACCGGCCTGCTCAGCCCGCTGCTGGCTGAGTGAATGGAATCCCAGACCGGCAGTGGGCTGAGCAGGGCCAGCGACTGGACCCCAGACTGGCAGTGGGCTGAGCGGGGCTGGTGGCTGGAACCCCAGACAAGGATCCCAGGCAAGGATCACACTAAATTGATAAGATCTGCATTTTAATTTTATTTTAAAGGAAGCTTCTTAAATATTTTAAAATATTTTAAAAACCTTATTTACTTTAAATACAACAATAGTTTATTTATATAATATAGACATAGAGAGAGACCTTCTACAAACGTTAAAATGTATTACTGGCATGGAAAACCTTAAATTACAGTGAACTTGGCACACCACTTCTGAAAGATGATTCTGTGCTGACTTCATTTTGGTCACTTTGTGCTTTACCTAGGAGTAAAACTAGGGTTATATTTTCCCACTGCTTGGAAACCCAGCTTATTAAACTTGATAATGCCATTGATCTATTTACAGTATAAGGTTGATAAAGAGTTGTAACTAACATTAAGACTGATGCCCACTATTCATTTAAAACTAAAAAGTGGCTTTGTAAAAATGACATGGGTTTCCAACTCTACTGTGTCTCAGTCAGGGTGGAGCGCCTTGTGAGGTGTCTTCACAATAGCTCAAGGTCACAGTGCAAGAACCTCCTGAAGCATGGTGATAGTTTTGATTTAAATGGACTTGAACTGAACGAAGAATTGAGTACACTGTCACCAATGTTGCCACATGCAAAATTGGTGATGGACATTGTACAGTTTATTCATACCACCAAACTTGTTGACATGTATCCTAATGTGTACATTGCCACTCGTATTCTACTGACAATTCCTGTAACAGTAGCATCAGGAGAACGGAGTTTCTCAAAACTAAAGCTCATTAAAAACTATCTCCGCTCTACAATGAGTCAGGAATGCTTGACTGGTCTTGCTATTCTTGCAATCGAACAAGACATCACTTTGTCTTTGTCATACAATGACATTATTACTGATTTTGCAGCCAAAAAAGCCAGAAAGATTGCTTTTAATTAAAACCAAATCCTTGTTTCAATACCTCTTCATATAAATTTCCAATAAAATGTTGACAAATTAAAAAAATTATATTATTTGTATAATTCTGTCAAATCAGAATTTTTTCTATAGCACTACTTCTTTAGTGCTAGTCCATCAGCATTACAGTGTGCTTAATTAAGTTAAACTGGGTTTAATAACGTGCATGTGGCAAGTTTTCTAATACTGTAAGCTTATGTTTGTGTTGCTAAGAGCAAGTCAGGCATAGGGGCACCAGTTTAATAATCCCGCCTAGGGCACCATAAATCCTAAGGACGGCCCTGGGGAGCAGGGTCCGGAGCTCCGGCCAGAAGGGCGGGTCCGGGGATTTTGCTGCGCTCAGCCCGGGGCTACGGCTAGTGGAACGGGTCCGGGGATCTGGCGTCACTACACCGGCCGGCGCTGCAACCGGGGAAGTGGGGTCCGGTGCTCCGGCCGGGACAGCGGGGCCGCAGGGCTGGCCGCGCTCCGACCGGCGCTCCATGGCTCCATGGCTCATTGCATTAGGGCCAACATTTCCAGAAGTGATCAGAGATTTGGGGTATCTCCATTTTTTGGCACCCAACTTGAGATAAGCTTAGTGTTAGCAGTTCATAATGTGGGCTCAGATCCCTTCCTCTCTTATGAAAAAAAAACCTTGGGAAATGACACAGGTACAAGAGTTTTCTCCAGAGCTTTTTGCCAGGAAGACAGGCTTCCCCAATCTCCATCCCTGTCCCCATGGGAGGATAGGTGGTTTGGCCTCTGAACTCAGGAGCTTTGCTGAAAGCGCATCTGTGAATAGATTCAGGCTGCCTCAAGTTGAGCACCCAAAACTAACAATGTCTTTGGAAACTTCATGCTCAAATTCCTGGGAAGACCCTTATATACAGACACCAAGACTCAGGAGCGAGGTATATAAATACTGAACTTTATTGACTGCATCTGTGGCCCCACAACAGAGTCTAGACTCCTTGACTGAGACTTTCACTATTGCCCTAGGGATTCCAGTCCACAGTTCCCATGAATTTTAAAGGGGCTTGGGTAATCCAATCCAATAGGTGGCTTGAAAAACTTTAGCCCACCCAAAGTTAAAATATGTCCTGATTTTACCAGGATAGTCCCAGTTTCTCATACATTGTCCCAGTATCATCCCAGTTTGTCTTCTGATGTCCCAATGTCTTTTTTTATTATTATTATTTTTTTAAGGACAGCAGAAACACGCTGGTTTTTCATTTCATCCATCAACTCATTTGGGCTAAGGTTTTCAAAACCCCATAAATGATTTGTCTACCTGCTTCCCATTACAATTACTTCGTATTGGGTGTCCATATCCGCAAACGTCTCAGCTTTGCTCGGTGTTTTTACAACTTCAGAATGTTTGTTCAAGACGTGTTATTTCACCAAGTAGAATTTGCCCTGTGTTTAGCAGAAGCAGTTAAAATAGAACAAGCTCTGAGTGTTTGAAGTGAGTGAAGGGTGAAGAGAAAAATGATCACAGACACAATAAATGTTTTTATTTTACCCCGGTGAAAGTTAGTACCTAGCATTGGTTAGAAAATGGAATTTCCAGCCTGTGGGAAATTCTGGTATTTCAACATTTCTTTTCATAATGAATTAAGACAAAAAATCAAAGTAACAAATATGTTGATGCAATAAAAAGTTCTGAAAAATGTGATATGAAACTGTCAAAAAGAAAAATGTCAATGTATTGAGTCAAAACAAAATGTTTTGACATTACAAAAAGATTTTTTTTCATTTGTAAATATTGTTTTGAAACAAAAATTTTCAGTTCAAAAAGTTGACCAAAAGTGAAAGACTATTTTTTTCTTGAAATGATGTGTGACGGGTTGGATCACAGAAACCCCCTTGGGACTGCCATCTGATGTGTTGAGACTACCTTTTAGACTGTTTTCCCTTCCAGCTTGGGACTCCAGAACCTTGCCTTGTTTCAGCCAGACATGCTTGCCTGCTGAAAACACACCCAGGTCTGAACCATGCCACCTAAAAGCTGAAAACAGCTTAAGAAGTGTTCCTGTCTCCAACACTCAGATGCCCAGCTCCCAATGGAGTCCAAACCCCAAATAAATCTGTTTTACCCTGTATAAAGCTTATACAGGATAAACCCATAAATTGTTCACCCTCTATAACACTGATAGATATGCACAGCTGTTTGCCCCCTCCCAGGTATTAATACATACTCTTGGTTAATTAATAAGTAAAAAGTGATTTTATTAAATACAAAAAGTAGGATTTAAGTGGTTCCAAGTAATAAAAGACAGAACAAAGTGAACTACCAAGCAAAATAAAATAAAACATGCAAGTCTATGCCTAATACAGTAAGAAAACTGAATACAGACAAAATCTCACCTTCAGAGATGTTTCAATAAGCTTCTATCACAGACTGGATGCCTTCCTAATCTAGGCACAATCCTTTCCCCTGGTATAGCCCTTGTTCCAGCTCAGGTGGTAGCTAGGGGATTTCTCATGATTGCAGACCTCTTTGTTCTGTTCCACCCCCTTATATAGCTTTGGCACAAGGCGGGAATCTTTTGTCTCTCTGAGTTCACATCCCTCCTTCTAAATGGGAAAGCACAGGGTTAAAGATGCATTCCAGTTCAGGTGAGACTCCAAGCCCTCATTCTTCCCAGCCTGACTCAGAGGAAGGCCTGCAAGCAGACAGAGTCATCCACAGTCAATTGTCCTGGTTGATGGGAGCCATCAAGATTCCAAATCACGATTAATGGCCCACACTTTGCATAACTACGATAGGACCTCAGAGTTATATTTTATATTTCTTGTTTCAGGTACAAGAGTGATACTTTTATACAAACAGGATCACCACACTCAGTAGATTATAATCTTTGTAATGTTTGGTTTCAAAGTAGCAATGTATCTTTGTAATGATACCTAACAAGAGACCATTTGCATGAAGTATATCCCAGTAACATTATATTCACACTCATTAGCATATTTTCATAAAATCATATAGAGTGCAATGTCACATGATGAATCAAACTTTATTTTTTGTTTTGATTCCCTGACAAGAATTAAAACAAAAATATCCACAATTGACATTTTACCATGGATAATTTCAATGAAACCATATTTTTCAATGGCAAAATTTGGGACACAAAACATTTTAACAGCTCTATTAAACACACTTGTCCATTGTTGGTTTATAAATTCATTCAGCCACTAAGGCTGGCGATTTTCAAAGGAGTCGAAGGAGTTTGGCTAAAAACAGGGCAGGGCTGAGGCCCAAAGGGCATCCCCAGGGGTTTGCAGAAATAAATATGTATTTGTAGCACAGACATATGACCTACAATAGCTAAGATCCCAGTAGTACCAGAACCTCAGCTGGCCTGTAATAGCCTACCTGAGGGTCTGATGGAATTCACGAAGGAAGGGATCACCATTAAAAGGGCTGGGAATGAATGGCTTGACCCCTTTCACTTTAACCATCAGGGACTACTTGACATAGGAACAGGCCCACCCCTTCCTTTGTCTAACTTTAATCAATGCCTCTGACTTTCTTTTCTAATCAGCCGCGATGGGACTGCCACTGAGACCGGTATTTCCCAGCAGCTTTTCCATTCTAATGGCCCTCGATGGGACACATTAAAATAACGACTAACTTTGTTTCTGCCACTGGCCTATAATTCCTTGAGAGGTCAGTGTAACAGGATACATCTGTGGGAAGTTAGATGCTCTTGTCAGGCAGAAGATGGAAGGTGAAGGTTTGTCTGGGAGTTTCAGAGTCCTAAGTGTCTCAGGCACCACACGTGACTTCCAGTGGGAATCAGAAGACTTTGGATCTAAATAGATTAAGCTAATTCAGATAAAGCACTCTTATTCTGGAATAAGAGCATCCATACAGGGAGCTAATCAGGAATAGCTATTCCAGAATAACTCCCCATCTGAGGCTACGTCTTCACTACCCGCCGATCCGGCGGGTAGCAATCGGTTTATCGGGGATCGACTTACCGCGTCTTGTGAGGACGCGGTAAAATCGATCCCTGATCGCTCTGCCGTCGACTCCGGAAATCCACCTCGACAAGAGGCAGCAGTGGAGTCGGCGGCAGCGCGGCAGCGGTCGGCTTTCCCCCGTCCTCACCGCCAGGTAAGCCGACCTAAAATACGCAACTTCAGCTACGGTATTCACGTAGCTGAAGTTGCGTATCTTAGGTCGGAACCCCGCTGCAGTGTAGACCTAGCCTAAGGGTATGTCTATACTACCCGCCAATCTGGCAGGTAGTGTTTGATGTATCAGGGATTGATTTATCACGTCTTGTCTAGACGCGATAAATCGATCCCCGAACACACTCCCTGTCGACTCCGGAACTCCAACTCCGCAAGAGGAGTAAGCGGAGTCGACGGGGGAGCCGTGGTTGACTCGCCGCCGTGAGGACGGCCAGGTAAGTCGAACTAAGATACTTCGACTTCAGCTACGTGAATAGCATAGCTGAAGTTGCAGATCTTAGTTCGAACCCCCACACCAGTGTAGCCCAGGCCTAAGCAAGGCCTTATTCCCTTCAGCCCATTTTTGAAAGTCCCTGGTTTAGGGCTTATTGCAATTTAAATTTTACTTATTTCTTTGAAGTTCTGAAAATTGATACTTAAAACTTCTTCTGCCAGCTAAGGAAGTTGAATTTTACTCTCTCTCTCTGTGCCTAGTTCTAGTCTAATTTATACCACTGAATAACTGTGGAGTAAGTCCATTGAAGTCAATGGAGGTTCTCTAGTTTTAACTGAATGCAAGTGAGTGGTGTCTCTGACTTGAACTCTGTGTAATTAGTTCTTTATCTCTTTTCTGGTCTGTGAGTATTATACCTTATTATTTTTAATATTTG
>NW_020697837.1:0-1404 GCF_002925995.2 Terrapene triunguis | reverse complement strand
TGTCCCTCGCTGGCTATGGGGATGCCAGGAAGCTTATCTCCATGGAAAACACGGGGAAGACAGGTAGGTACAGGCTGCCCCCTAAAGCGAGCACCCTGCGCTGCCGTGCCGGATGCCGGGGTCCCAGAGCCAGAACTAGGCATTTTAGCACCGGTGGTGAGCAAACATATTTGTGCCCCCCAGAGGTGACGCATGGGGGGCAGGCAGGGGGCCTGTGCCCCCCCCACCCGATTTTGCCTCCCATTTAGCTGAGAAGGGGAGAGGAGCTGCCTGGGGAGCACCTGGCCGTGCAGAGGTGGCCTGGCTCGGTGCACAGGGCAGGGAGAGCCGCCTGGCATCCAGCCAGCACCCCGGCTCCCACAGCTCAGAGAGCCAGGGGCCCACCCAGCTTCTGATCCGCCGGCTCCTGGCAGGAGGAGACAGTTTTCAAACACTGGGGCACACGCGGGTGACTGCCCCGCTCACCCTGCCCATGTTACAGCCCTGCTGGGTCCCATTCCCCACCCTGGTCTCTCCCCCAGGGGTGAGTGCCCAGTGCTGCCACTCCGGACGCCTGGGTCCCATTCCCTGCATCGGTCTCTCTCCCCCCCTACAGTGGAGGTGCATTTAGCGGATGGGCTCCATCTCAGCGCCCAGGAGCTCCCAGCTATTTACACAGCCAAATCCTTCCACCTCCACTGGGGCCAGGGGACAGCCCGGCCTGGCTCAGAGCATTTCATCAATCACAAACAGTTCTCCATGGAGGTGAGAGAGGCAGGGGGCGCAGCGCTGGCCCCAATGCCCCAGTGCAGAGCTAGGGGGCGCTGTGCGGTCTGGAGAGGGCTGGGGGGGGCACAGCAGGGGGCGCTGTGCTGCAGGGGGCAGGCGGGGGGCTCAGCAGGGGGCACTGTGCTGCAGGCGGTGGGCGGGGGGCTCAGCAGGGGGCGCTGTACTGCAGGGGGCAGGCAGGGGGCTCAGCAGGGGTGCCGTGCGGCAGGGGGCAGGCAGGGGGCTCAGCAGGGGGCGCTGTGCTGCAGGAGGTGGGCAGGGGATCACCAGGGGGCGCTGTGCTGCAGGGAGCAGGACAGGGGGCTCAATAGGGGTGCCGTGCGGCAGGGGGTGGGCGGGGGATCACCAGGGGGCGCTGTGCTGCAGGGAGCAGGCAGGGGCTCCGTAGGGGGCGCTCTCCAATTTTTCTCTCTCTCCCCCTTTAGCTCCATATTGTTCATACCAAGAACAACCTGAGCATGGCTGACGCCCTCAAGGATCCCGAGGGAATCGCTGTGCTGGCCTTCTTCCTCCAGGTGAGGCAGTGCGGGGCCATGAGCCCGGACTCCTGGGTTCTATCCCCAGCTCTGGACTGGGAGTGGGGTCTAGTAAGTTAGAACAGCGGGGGCTGGGCATCAGGACTCCTGGGTTCTCTGG
>NW_020697836.1:0-26753 GCF_002925995.2 Terrapene triunguis | reverse complement strand
AAAAAAAAAAAAAAAAAAAAAAAACATGGAGAACATGGTGGGAAGATGTGTCATGATGATCAGGGTTTATTTTGGGCAAAGCAATTTTGCTAAAGCAACTAAAGATTCACAGGGAAAGCAAATAGCCCCCATAGACAAAACCTCAAAGGGATTGGAGGGGAAAACTGGATATTCAGGGAAATTATTGTGCCTCCTTTGAAAGAAATAGTAGTTTTCATTCCACCCTCTTTATATATTGATTTAAACACCTGAAATGTCCTTAGGACATAGGGCATAATCTCAGATCTCTTTTTGTTTTGTCCTGTCCTGCCTGCAGAGTGCAGAGGCTGAAATTGACAAAACTTTCTCTAAATATCTTCCATGGTGTCAAGTATCAGGGGGTAGCCATGTTAGTCTGTATCTACAAAAACAACAAGGAGTCTGGTGGCACCTTAAAGACTAACAGATTTATTTGGGCATAAGCTTTCGTGAGTAAAAACCTCACTTCTTCGGATGCATAGAGTGAAAGTTACAGATGCAGGCATTATATACTGACACAGGGAGAGCAGGGAGTTACTTCGCAAGTGGAGAACCAGTGTTGACAGGGCCAATTCAATCAGGATGGATGTAGTCCACTCCCAATAATAGATGAGGTGTCAATTCCAGGAGAGGAAAAGCTGCTTCTGTAATGAGCCAGCCACTCCCAGTCCCTATTCAAGCCCAGATTAATGGTGTTGAATTTGCAAATGAATTTTAGTTCTGCTGTTTCTCTTTGAAGTCTGTTTCTGAAGTTTTTTTGTTCAATGATAGTGACTTTTAAATCTGTAATAGAATGACCAGGGAGATTGAAGTGTTCACTTACTGGCTTATGTATGTTACCATTCCTGATGTCCGATTTGTGTCCATTTATTCTTTTGCGGAGGGACTGTCCTAGCATCAGAAGGCTATGATTGCCCTAGCATCAGAAGGCTGGCCTTCAATAAGAGTTAAAGTTTTAAACTGTAGTGTGTCCTTTTCCTTCCCTCCTCCCCCACCCATCCCGGGCTACCTTTGCTAATCCCCTCGTCAGAGGTGGAGTAAAGAAACCGGTTTAAAGGGCCCTTTAAGTCGAAAGAAAGGGCTTCATCGTGTGAATGTGTCCAGGCTTAATTCGATTTAACGCGGCTAAAGTCGACCTAAACTCGTAGTGTAGACCAGGCCTCCGACGAGAGGATTAGCGATAAAATCGGCCTTAGGGGGTCGGAATTGGGGTAGTGTGGACGGAATTCGACGTTCTTCTTCGAGTGCTTGCTCATATCGATTCCACTTAGGTGTGCGCGCGCCGCGTGTACGATCGTCGGAGAATTTTCTACCCTAGCAACACCCGGTGGGTCGGCTGTGGAGCCCCCTGGAGTGGCGCCTTCATAGCGCTGGATATATACCCCAGCCGACCCAGCGCCCCCTCAGTTCCTTCTTACCGCCCCTGACTGTCGTTGGAACTGTGGAGCGCGGCATAGCTGTTCTCCACTCTCCCTAGCTTATTCTGTCAATTCTTGTAGATGGTTGTAGTTATAGTTGTTGTATAGTCTTTAGATAGTTATTCATTTTAGTTTTTAATAGTTGTAAATAATTAGCGGGGGTTAAGGGGGTTGTTCTCCCCTCTTTTCCCCCCTGCGCATAGCCGGGCTCATGCCCAAGGCTCCTGGCTTTAAGCCGTGCGCGTCCTGCGCTAAGCCTATGCCTACGAGTGATCCGCATGACTCGTGTCTGAAGTGCCTCGGAGAGTCCCATCAGACAGATAAGTGTCAGATCTGTAAGGCCTTCAAACCAAGAACCAAAAAGGAGCGGGACTTTAGGCTTAGGCAGCTCCTCATGGAGGCGGCACTTAGCCCGGATCCTCCCTCGGCGCGCCCAGCCCCGGCACTGAGCGCCTCGGTGCGCAGCGCCCCTGCGGCACCAACCGGTACTGCACCGCGGGCTGAATCGGACAAGCCCTCATGGCACCGGCCTCCTTCGGCACCGCGCCCGCCACAGGGGCCTCGGCGCCGGTCCCTGTCTCCGGGGCACAAGAAGTCCTGTAAGGCGCAGGAGACTGCTGTCCTGAAGACGCCGGCTCCCCCGGTGCCGGGGGTAGAGCCGTATCCGCCTTTGGACCGCCAGAAGCAAGTGCCTGCTACACTGTTGACTCCGGCACCGCGGCCGTTGAGTCCGGTGTGGACTGAATCACCACCTCGGTCGGTGGTGGAGCCTTGTCTTCCTTCCACCCCGGAGACCTTCGCGACGGTGAGAGACCTTATTGCTCTCACGGAGCCGGCACCGCCTCTACTTCCGGCACCGTTGGCTCCCCGCGCAGTACAATCCAGGGGCAAGCCTGCCCTGGTGCGCCCGCCGTCTCCGGCCGTGGACTCTCGGCACCGCTCCAGGTCTCGGAGCAGGTCCCGACGCCGCTCGCAGTCCCGGCGCCGACTATCGCCTCGGCACCGGTCGTACTCGCAGCCAAGATCTTCTTCGCGGCACCGCTCTACGTCTCGGCACCGTCACGATCATCGGTACCGATTGGACTCCAGACGTAGTTCTCGGCACCGGTACGAGCGTCGCTCGAGTTCGAGGGGCCGCTCCCGGTACCAGGTCTCGTCGCGGTCGTCGTCTTGGTCAAGATCCGGATCTCGGCACCGGCATGGCTACCGGCACCGGTCCCGATCCCGGGACCGCTCACCGGCACCGCGCAGGGACCGATCACCTTACGACTGGCACCGCTCGGCACCGTACCATCCGGAGCCGGTTTCGACGCGTTCGGCACCGCCTTGGCCCTCGAGATCAGCATCTCGTTCCTCCGATGGGGCCTCCAGATCAGCATACCCTCCTCAGGGTCAGGCTGCTACGGCTGACTTGGGCCACTGGCAGGAGGTGGCCGAGGACCCTGCACAGGGACCTGCGCACTGGTCGTTCTGGACCCCGTGGGCCTATCACCAGGCGCAGGGGGCTCCACCATCAGCCTCTCGCTCGGCACGTTCTGAGCCCAGGGTCCCGGAGGCCACCATCTCCCGCCCTCCCCCAGGGGGCATGGAGGCTCCCGTGCCTACACCACCTGAGGCCCTGGACCCAGGGGCAGGCGATGCCCAGCTTCAGGGACCCCTGGAGCAGGACCCGCCATTAGACCCCTTGCCACCTGAGGCATCCTCCTCATCTTCCCCAGATGAGGCGGTGGCGGGCACAACCGCCACAGGTCCGCCCCCGATAGATCTTCGTGCCCACCAGGACCTATTACGTAGGGTGGCGCGTAATATGGATCTCCAGGCAGAGGAGATAGTAGAGGTACAGGACCCGGTGGTGAGCATCCTCTCAGCTGATGCCCCATCCAGGGTGGCATTACCTCTGATACGTACGATTCAGGCTAATGCCACTACAATATGGCAAACCCCTGCCTCTATTCCACCCACAGCCAGAGGGGTGGAAAGGAAGTACTTTGTCCCTTCCAAGGACTATGAGTACCAATATACTCATCCCCAACCGTGTTCACTGGTGGTGTCATCGGTGAATGCACGGGAGCGCCACGGCCAGCAGGCTGCAGCGCCCAAATCGAAGGACGCTATGCGCTTCGATTTGTTTGGGCGCAAGGTGTATTCAGCGGGAGGGCTACAACTCAGAGCGGCCAACCAGCAGGCGCTCTTGAGCCGCTATAACTTTAATTCCTGGAACTCTATGGGGAAATTTAAAGAATTAGTCCCCCAAGACTCAAGGGAAGAGTTCGGGGCCTTAGTGGAGGAGGGTAAGAAGGTGGCACGGACCTCCTTACAGGCCTCCTTGGACATAGCGGACTCGGCCGCAAGGACGCTGGCCTCAGATATCGCCATGCGACGAGTCTCCTGGCTCCAGGTCTCAGGCTTGCTGCCGGAACTGCAGCAGACCTTGCAGGATTTACCCTTTGAGGGCCACAGCCTGTTCTCAGAGAAGACGGACTCTCGGCTGCAGAGCCTCAAGGACTCGAGAACGATCATGCGCTCCCTGGGGATGCATGTCCCAGGGCCCCAGCGCAGACCCTTTAGGCCCCAGCCTCAAAGGTTCTACCCTCCCCCGCCTCGTCCGAGACAGGACTTCGCCAGAAGGCGGGGCTGAGGTGGTAGGCGAAGGTCGACCGGCCCTCAACCGGGTCAGAACCAGGGGCCGCCTAGGCCACCTTCAGGCCCTAGGCAGAACTTTTGAAGGTGCGGTCGAGGACGGCGCCCCAGCCACTACCCACGATCCAGCTCCCCCCTTTCGGGATCGCCTCTCCCGTTTCCACCGTGCTTGGTCCCTTATAACCTCAGACCGTTGGGTCCTTCGCACGGTGGAGAGGGGATACGCTCTCCAGTTTTCTTCGTCCCCCCCCTCCCACTCTCCCTCCCCGTCCCTCTTCAGGGACCCTTCTCACGAGCATCTCCTTACACAGGAGGTTTTTGGGCTCCTCTCCATGGGGGCCATAGAGGAGGTTCCGCCAGAGTTAAGGGGCAGGGGGTTTTATTCCCGCTACTTCCTGATCCCCAAGTCAAAAGGGGGTCTGCGACCCATCTTAGACTTGCGCGGACTCAACAAATTCATAGTAAAGTTGAAGTTCCGCATGGTATCATTGGGGACCATTATCCCTTCCCTGGATCCTGGAGACTGGTTCGCCGCCCTCGACATGAAGGACGCATATTTTCATATAGCGATCTATCCGCCTCACAGGCGCTTCCTGCGATTTGTGGTAAACAAGGTGCACTACCAATTTGCAGTCCTTCCCTTCGGCTTGTCCTCGGCTCCCAGAGTGTTCACAAAATGTATGGCAGTCGTCGCGGCATACCTTCATCGACAAGGGATACAGGTGTTCCCGTATTTAGACGACTGGCTGGTACGCGGCCGCACAAGAGACCAAGTTCAAGCTCACGTCCACATAGTAACACAAACATTCTACGAGTTGGGCATTCTACTCAACAAAGAGAAGTCCACTCTAGAGCCAACCCAGAGGATAGAATTTATTGGAGCAATCCTAGACTCCAGACGTGCCCGAGCTATTCTACCAGACAATCGCTTTCATACCATCACAAGCGTCATTCAAGGGCTCAGGGCATTTCCGGTTACCACAATAAGGACATGCCTCACCCTGTTGGGTCACATGGCCTCGTGCACTTACGTAACCAGGCATGCCAGACTGCGGCTTCGCCCACTTCAGACCTGGGTATCATCGGTGTACCATCCTCATCGGGACAACCTAAACATGGTGGTCACGGTTCCGAGCTCCGTCTTCACCTCCCTCACCTGGTGGTTGGATCGCAGGGCGGTTTGCGCAGGAGTGCCGTTTCACGCCCCACAACCCTCCCTGCACCTGGTCACAGACGCTTCATCTCTAGGATGGGGCGCTCACCTCGGGGAGCACCATACCCAGGGCCTGTGGACCGCACCCCAAATAGCCCTGCACATCAACGTTCGAGAGCTGATGGCGGTGCGCCTGGCATGCCAGGCTTTTCTCAATCTCCTACAGGGCCGTTGTGTGTTAGTTCTCACCGACAACACCACGGCCATGTTTTACATCAACAAGCAAGGAGGAGCCCACTCGTCGCTTCTATGCCAAGAGGCTATTCGCCTGTGGGACTTCTGCATCGCCCACTCTATACATCTCATGGCATCATTTCTTCCTGGAGTCCAGAATACGTTAGCGGACCGTCTCAGCAGGTCCTTCCAGACACACGAGTGGTCAATTCGCCCGGACATCATCCATTCCGTCTTCCAGAGGTGGGGATTTCCCCAGGTCGACCTGTTTGCATCTCGAGCCAACAGGAAGTGCTAGGCATTCTGCTCCCTACAAGCGCGAGCTCTGGGCTCTCTGTCGGACGCGTTCCTTCTAACCTGGAAGGACCACCTGTTCTACGCTTTCCCTCCATTTCCACTGGTCCACAGGGTACTGCTCAAGCTCCGCAGAGACCAGGCACGGGTAATTCTAGTCGCTCCAGCTTTGCCAAGGCAGCACTGGTACACCACACTGTTGGAGCTATCGGTTCAAACACCGATCACGCTTCCCTTGTGTCCAGATCTCATCTCTCAGGACCACGGCCGACTGTGTCACCCCGACCTGCAATCGCTCCACCTCACAGCGTGGATGCTCCATGGCTGAATCGGACAGAGCGGCAATGCTCGCAGCCCGTCCAGCAGATTCTGCTGGGAAGTAGAAAGCCCTCTACACGGACCACTTACTTAGCAAAGTGGAAACGTTTCTCCTGTTGGTGCAAGCAACGAGCTACGTCCCCCTTGCAGGCGCCTATTCCTCTCATACTTGAATATCTCCTATCCCTAAACCAGCAGGGCTTGGCGATATCTTCAATCAGGGTTCACCTCGCCGCTATTTCGGCGTTCCACCCAGGAGAACTCGCTTCCTCGGTCTTCTCTAACCCGATGGTCGTTAGATTCCTCAAGGACTTAGACCGGCTGTACCCGCAGCAACGCCAGCCCGTTCCGACGTGGGACCTCAACCTGGTTCTTTCCAAGCTCACAGGGCCTCCGTTCGAACCATTGGCTACCTGTTCACTCCTGTACCTATCCTGGAAGACAGCCTTCCTTGTAGCCATCACCTCAGCACGGCGCGTTTCTGAACTCAGAGCGCTTACGTCCGAGCCCCCATACACGGTGTTCCATAAGGACAAGGTGCAGCTTCGTCCCCACCCTGCCTTTCTTCCCAAGGTGGTTTCACCTTTCCACGTGAACCAGGATATATTTCTCCCGGTCTTCCATCCGAAGCCACACGCTACTCGTCAAGACCAGCGTTTGCATTCTTTGGACATACGTAGGGTCTATATTGACCGTACAAAGCCATTTAGGAAGACGACACAACTCTTCGTTGCGGTGGCCGACCGGATGAAAGGCTCACCGGTCTCCTCACAGTGCCTGTCTTCTTGGATCACGTCCTGTATTCGTGCTTGCTACGACCTGGCCGTTGTCCCGAGGCCGCGCCTCACCGCTCATTCCACGAGGGCTCAGGCCTCCTCGACTGCCTTCCTGGCTCAAGTCCCGATCCAGGACATTTGTAGAGCCGCAGTTTGGTCATCGGTCCACACATTTGCTGCTCACTATGCGCTGGTGCAACAATCCAGAGACGATGCTGCATTCGGGTCAGCGGTTCTGCACACAGCAATGTCTCACTCCGACCCCGCCACCTAGGTGGGGCTTGGGAGTCACCTAATTGGAATCTATATGAGCAAGCACTCGAAGAAGAAAAAACGGTTACTCACCGTTGTAACTGTTGTTCTTCGAGATGTGTTGCTCATATCCATTCCAAACCCGCCCCCCTTCCCCACTGTCGGAGTAGCCGGCAAGAAGGAACTGAGGGGGCGCTGGGTCGGCTGGGGTATATATCCGGCGCCATGAAGGCGCCACTCCAGGGGGCTCCACAGCCGACCCACCGGGTGTTGCTAGGGTAGAAAATTCTCCAACGATCGTGCACGCAGCGCGCGCACACCTAATTGGAATGGATATGAGCAACACATCTCGAACAACAACAGTTACAACGGTGAGTAACCGTCTTTTATTGGCCTCCGGGAGCTATCCCACAGTGCTTCATTGTGACCGCTCTGGACAGCACTCTCAACTCAGATGCACTGGCCAGGTAGACAGGAAAAGCCCCGCGAACGTTTGAATTTCATTTCCTGTTTGCTCAGCGTGGAGAGCACAGGTGACCACGCAGAGCTCATCAGCACAGGTAACCGTGATGGAGTCCCAGGATCGCAAAAGAGCTCCAGCATGGACAGAACGGGAGGTACGGGATCTGCTCGCCATATGGGGAGATGAATCAGTGCTGGCTGAACTCTGAAGCAGTAAACGAAATGGCAAAATATTAGAAAAGGTCTCCAAGGCCATGAAGGACAGAGGCCATAACAGGGACGCACAGCAGTGCTGCGTGAAAATTAAGGAGCTAAGGCAAGCCTACCACAAAGCCAGAGAAGCAAACGGAAGGTCCGGGGCTGAGCCGCAAACATGCCACTTCTACGCGGAGCTGCATGCCATTCTAGGGGGTGCAGCCACCACTACCCCAACCGTGTGCTATGACTCCCTCACTGGAGAAACACACAGGGAAGAGGGTTCGGAAGAGGAGGATGGAGAAAATGTAGATAGCTCACAGCCGCAAGGAAGCGGAGAAACCGGTTTCCTCAACAGCCAGGATATGTTTGTAACCCTTCTGCCAGGCCAAGTTGATAGCAGCAAGGGCCGGGTTCAGTACATAGGGGTCCCTTCCCAACAGCGTGACACAGAACCAGCTCGAGCCCCCACCCAGTGACCTGGGAAAATCTTACACACACCCCTGGGCGCCTCGAAGAGGCAATACTTCCCCTCTCGCAAGCACAGAGCCTCGGTGTAGCAGAAAAATGTTTAATAACATGAGGTAAACGACATAGCATTAAATTGGGAAAACACCACAACTAGAGTTCATAGACCAAACCATGAGCGAAGACCCACCCCAGCAAATTGGGCCGTGTCCTTTCCCGTTGGTTCTTGAAACCAGCAACCCAAGAATCACCAAAGTCCCAAAAGTCCAACAACCCCCCCAAAGTCTCTGTCCCTGGTCAGTGCAGCCCCAGAGTTCGGGGGGAGGGGGTGTGCAGGGTGTTAAGGGGCACCTTACGTGATCCGAGACCAACCGGCCACCTCTCCGTGGGGTTCCGCCGCAGCCTTCACCAGGAGCCGCTCCACTCCACCTGCTGTCCCGTGAGCCGCTCCTGCCGTCCCACGAACTGCTCTGCTCTGCCAGCTGCTCCGCTCACCGACCTGTGAGCCGCTCGGCTCCGCTCCACTTCAACCGTCCCTTGGGCCGCTCCAACCGTCCCCGCAAGGCTCCGCTCTGCCAGCTGCTCTGCTCACCGACCTGTGAGCCACTCAGCTCCGCTCCGCTCCAACCGTCCCCACGAGGCTCCACTCGGCTAGCTGCTCCTCCAGCCGTCCCCGCAAACTGCTCCGCCAGCCGCTTAGCAATAGAGCTTCAGGCTCCCCCACTAGTTAACACAGCCTCAGTGATCTCAGCTCTTAGTAACTTTAGCTCTTTTGTGATTTCAGCTCTTAGTGATTTCAGCTCATAGTAGGGGAGCCCCAGTGCTGGTGCACTAGTGGCCCAAAGTGAACTCAGCTCCGCAGCCTGTAACTAGACTCCTAAGGGAATCAAAGTTAGCTCTGACATTCAACAGTGGAGAGAGGAGAAAGTGCAATTGGTGTTTCAGGCCCACAAAAGGGACCCACACCACCAGGTAACAATACCTGCCCCCAACCTCTCTCAATTCACTGGGTTTTGTAACCCATGCCCCTTGACAAGCAAATGCTACTTAGGTAATGGTGAAGGATTCACTCAGTCCTTCTGTCATACAACAGTTCCACTGGCCTTGATTCACAGAATCAGGGTAACAAAACTTTATTCTTCCTGCCCCAATAACAGAGAAACTGGGGATCCCACACCAGCCAAAGTAACCACTTTCGGTTGCTGTGGGCTCATGCTAGGCGTGTGGGTGTGCCTATGCAAACAAGATCCGCCCCTGGAGTTCTTTTCCACACTCGCCATAATTCACCACCAGATGTCAGGGTAGAGCTCATCCTGACTCTGCTTACATGTTTGTCACCCTGGACCTGGAACCAGTAACCCCCGAACTCAACGAAGACCCTGAGGGCACACAGGGGACCTCTGGTGAGTGTACCTTTATAAATATTACACATGGTTTAAAAGCAAGCGTGTTTAATGATTAATGATTAATTTGCCCTGGCAATCGAGGCCAGTACAGCTACTGGAAAAGTCTGTTTACGTGTATGCGGATGGAGCGGAAATCCTCCAGGGACATCTCCAGAAAGCTCTCCTTCATGTACTCCCAAAGCCTTTGCAAAAGGTTTCTGGGGAGGGCTGCCTTATCCCGTCCGCCATGGTAGGACACTTTACCACTCCAGGCCAGTAGCACGTAGTCTGGAATCATTGCATAACAAAGCATGGCAGCGTATGGTCCCGGTGTTTGCTGGCATGCAGACAACATCCATTCCTTATCGCTCTTTGTTATCCTCAGGAGAGTGATATCATTCACAGTCACCTGGTTGAAATGGGGCAATTTTATTAAGGGAACATTCAGAGGTGCCCGTTCCTGCTCTGCTGAACAGAAATATTCCCCGCTGTTAGCCACGCGGTGGGGGGGAGGGGTGAAGTGATCATCCCAGAGAATTGGGTGTGTGGGGGAGGGGAGTTAGTTGGGTTTGTGCTGCATGTTAACCCTGAAACCGCAGCCCCTCCTTTTACATTGCAAACCTATTTTAAATGGCCAACCCAACGGGTGCTTGGTATGGGAAATGAGAGCACTACTGTTTGAAACCATTCCCACATGTTAAGAAGGTTAAAAAAGCCAAAAGACTGTCTGTCTTACCATGGCTGCCTGCAAGCTGAAATCTGTGGCCTGGCACTGCGTGAGTGATCTCTCACACCAAACTGGCAGGCCCTCAAAATAAGAGGAAAAATGCAACCTTGTAACGAAAGCACATGTGCTGTGTAATGTGAACAGCAAAATTTAACGTGAAAGAGTGTACCCATTGTTCTCTAAAATGTGTCTTTTTTAACCACCTCTCCCTTCTCCTCCACCAGCTGCAAATGTTTCTCCTTCACAGATGCTAGTGAAGATTAGAAAAAGAAAGCGTAGGACGCGTGATGACATGTTTACAGAACTACAGATGTCCTCCCACGCTGATAGAGCACAGCAGAATGCGTGGAGGCAGTCAATGACTGATTACAGAAAAGCCCAATATGAACGAGAGGAGAGGTGGCGTGCTGAATCGCGGGATGAACAGAGCAAGTTGCGGGCTGAAGATGATAGGTGGCGTCAGCTTGCATACAGAAGGCAAGAGTCGATGCTCCGGCTGCTGGAGCATCAAACTGATATGCTCCAGCGTATGGTTGAGCTGCAGGAAAGGCAGCAGGAGCAGAGACCGCCGCTACAGCCCCTGTGTAACCAACAGCCCTCCTCCCCAAGTTCCATTGCCTCCTCACCCAGACGCCCAAGAACACGGTGGGGGGGCCTCCGGCCACCCAGTCACTCCACCCCAGATGATTGCCCTAGCATCAGAAGGCTGGCCTTCAATAAGAGTTAAAGTTTTAAACTGCAGTGTGTCCTTTTCCTTCCCTTCTCCCCCACCCATCCCGGGCTACCTTTGCAATTATCCCCCTGGTTGTGTGATGAATTAATAAAGAATGCATGAATGTGAAGTAACAATGACTTTATTGCCTCTGCAAGTGGTGCTCGAAGGGGGGAGGGTAGGGGAGGGTGGGGTGGTTGGTTTACAGGGAAATAGAGTTAACCGTGTGGGGGGGGGCGGAGGGTTCATCAAGGAGAAACAAACAGAAGTTTCACACCGTAGCCTGGCCAGTCACAAAACTCGTTTTCAAAGCTTCTCTGATGCGCACCGCGCCCTGCTGTGCTCCTCTAACCGCCCTGGTGTCTGGCTGCGCGTAATCAGCGGCCAGGCGATTTGCCTCAACCTCCCACCCCACCATAAATGTCTCCCCCTTACTCTCACAGATATTGTGGAGCGCACAGCAAGCAGCAATAACAATGGGGATATTCTTTTCGCTAAGGTCTGAGCGAGTCAGTAAGCTGCGCCAGCGCGCTTTTAAACGTCCAAATGCACATTCCACCACCATTCGGCACTTGCTCAGCCTGTAGTTGAACAGGTCCTGACTCCTGTCCAGGCTGCCTGTGTACGGCTTCATGAGCCATGGCATTAAGGGGTAGGCTGGGTCCCCAAGGATCACGATAGGCATTTCAACATCCCCAACGGTTATTTTCTGGTCCGGGAAGAAAGTCCCTTCCTCCAGCTTTTGAAACAGAGCAGAGTGCCTGAAGACGCGAGCATCATGTACCCTTCCCGGCCAGCCCACGTTGATGTTGGTGAAATGTCCCTTGTGATCCACCAGGGCTTGCAGCAGCATTGAAAAGTACCCCTTGCGGTTTATGTACTCGGTGGCTTGGTGCTCCGGTGACAAGATAGGGATATGGGTTCCGTCTATGGCCCCACCACAGTTTGGGAATCCCATTGCAGCAAAGCCATCCACTATGGCCTGCACGTTTCCCAGAGTCACTACCCTTGATATCACCAGGTCTTTCATTGCCCTGGCAACTTGGATCACAGCAGCCCCCACAGTAGATTTGCCCACTCCAAATTGATTCCCGACTGACCGGTAGCTGTCTGGCGTTGCAAGCTTCCACAGGGCTATCGCCACTCGCTTCTCAACTGTGAGGGCTGCTCTCATCCTGGTATTCTGGCGCTTCAGGGCAGGGGAAAGCAAGTCACAAAGTTCCATGAAAGTGCCCTTACACATGTGAAAGTTTTGCAGCCACTGGGAATCGTCCCACACCTGCAGCACGATGCGGTCCCACCAGTCTGTGCTTGTTTCCCGGGCCCAGAATCGGCGTTCCACGGCATGAACCTGCCCCAGGAACACCATGATTTCCACATTGCTGGGGCCTGTGCCTTGTGAGAGGTCCATGTCAATTTCCTCATCACTATCGTCGCCGCGCTGCAATCGCCTCCTCCTCAGCTGGTCCTGGTTTTGCTTTGGCATGTCCAGGAGGCTCTGCATATACTCCAGGACAATGCGCGTGGTGTTCATAGTGCTCATAATTGCCGCGGTGATCTGAGCGGGCTCCATGATCCCAGTGCTAGCTATGGCGTCTGGTCTGAAAAAAGGCGCGAAACTAGTATCTGACGGATCAGGGGAAGGAGGGAGGGAGGGGCGAGTGACGACATGGCGTACAGGTACAGGGAATTAAAATCAACAAAGGTGGCTGTGCATCAGGGAGAAACACAAACAACTGTCACACAGAATGACCCCCCCCCAAAGATTGAACTCAAAAGCCTGGGTTTAGCAGGCCGTTGATTTGACGGAGGGAGGGGGAAGCAAATGAATACAGAACAAATCTATTTTTTACATCTTAAGACGACGCTGCAGCATGACTGATAGCCCTCGGCATCTTCTGGGTGCTTGGCAGCAAATACTGGGCGCTTGGCAGTTATGATGACGATGGCCTTCAGGCCTATTGCACGATCTGCTGCTCAGGGAAGACTCTGCTAATGTGCAATGATCCAACAGGGCGCTTGGCAGAAAATGGCATACTACGACTGATAGCCATCATCGTCATTGTGAAGGCAGCAGAATATGACTGGGGGGATGGGGGACTGGGGGACATACGGAGTTCCAGCCACTGCTGTACGACGAGGATGGTTACCAGTTGTAATAAACCATCTACTGCCAAAAGGCAAGGGCTGGTGCAATGCAGCCCTACGGCTGCCAGCCCCACGGCTGCCAGCACCCAGATCGCCGATGAAGGCTACCATTCATGCTGCACCGTCTACCGCCAAAAGGCAGTTAGCTGCTGCTGCTGTGTAGCAATGCAGTCCCACGTCTGCCGGCACCCAGATGACATATGGTGACGGTGAGCTGAGCTGAGCGGGCTCCATGCTTGCCGTGGTATGTTGTCTGCACAGGTAACCCAGGTAAAAAGGCGCGAATCTATTGTCTGCCGTTGCTCTGACGGAGGGGGAGGGGCCTGACAACATGTACCCAGAACCCCCCGCGACACTGTTTTGCATCATTCGGGCATTGGGATCTCAACCCAGAATTCCAATGGGCGGCGGAGACTGCGGGAACTGTGGGATAGCTACCCATAGTGCAATGCTCCGGAAGTCGACGCTAGCCTTGGTACTGTGGACGCGGTCCGCCGACTAGAGCACTTAGAGCATTTTATGTGGGGACACACACAATCGGCTGCATACAACCGATTTCTATAAAACCGGCTTCTATTAATTCGACCTAATTTCGTAGTGTAGACATACCCTTAGGCAAGTAATTCAGTGTACTCTTCCTTTCCAGACAGTTTGTGGCTTTTCCTGTAAGAAAACTTACAATTTCTTTGCCAAGAAGTCCATTTATAGTTTTTTCACTTGAGAAGTACAGTATATTTTCTGGTTGTTCATAAACTCATTTATTTTGTTAACTCAGTTTCATAGGCAATTTTAAAAGTCATTTGAATTGTACCTGGTTTTTTCCATTGGTCCAAAAACACATGGAAGATGTGCAGATTTTTATTTCTGTGGACCAAACCACCCTGTATAGAAATGTAAATGTTGGAGCCAGAAAAGCTCTGCAAGGGTAAGAGTCCCTTCAGGAAATTGCCCTCAAGTCATTCATTCTTCTGGGCATTCCATCTATTGTTCCCTCCTATAGTGATAGTGATCAGTGTTTCCACCCACAGGGGAGAGGCAGAAGACTGGATCAACCCTGCAGTGACTCTGCCTCTACCATTGTTCTCTGTCTGCTCCCTCTACCAGCCCCTTTGGTCTCCCTAGGATTGTCCCTTCCATTACTCCCTCTGTATCTTCTTTCTCTGGAGCTTCTCATGAAGTAAAGTCTGTCATTACAGGTTCTTAGCTCTGTAATGTATTTAATTTTGATGTATTTATTAAGTGTTAATTAATGCACCATGGGAGTCCCCTTCAGCCCTCTATATAAATTGATTCTCTTCTTTCCATATGTTTTGCCCATACGGTTTTCTGCAGCCCTAGGGCAGCCAGCAATAACCCCTGTGCCTTTGCAATGGGGTGAGGGAAGGGGACCATGGGTTCCCTATTTATGTGATTTGCAAGAAGTGTTATCATTACTCAAGGTACCAAATGTGTTTAAATTATGTAAGTGCCTTGTAAAATCCCAAAGCAAGCTCATTTTCATTTCTCATATAATCTCATATACAGTATACACACATTTTTTATTAATTATATGAGTTGAATTTATTATTATTATTATTGTTATTATTATTAGCTAGAGTACTGTTTTGTTTTGTTTTCCAGTGTGGCAAAATGTGTGCTATTTTATGGGTTGAATGATTGAATGACATAATACCCACCTGCCCCCATTGTCCGTCACTAAGTCCAGTAATTTTGTCAAGTGTTCGTTGCACAATATGGTGGTGCCTACCCCTACCTTGTGCTTCAGGGGGTCACAGGGTCCAGGGCAGCCTGGGGAGTTAGCGGGGGGCCTGGCGCTGGCAGCAGCGACCTGGCCCCAGCCCACTCCGCTCCACCTCGCCGGCATTGCTCAGGGGCAGGGGCTTCGGGGAAGAGGTGGAGTGGGGGCAGGGTGGGAAGAGGCGAGGCGGAGCAGGATTGCTTGCTGCTGTTGGTGCCAGGCACCCCGCTAACCCCCCAGGCCACCCTGGACCCCATGTCCCCCTGAAGCGCGGGGCCCCCAAAGCGCAGGGCCTGGGGCAGTTGTCCCGGTCCGTCCTATGGATGGGACGGATCCACTTGGGAACCACCAAAAATTATACAAACCTGCCGCCCATGCCAAGGGGAGGGGAGGAAATGGGCCAGGGACAGTCGATTTCAGTCTGGCTGTAGCTCTGACTGAAGCATGGTCAGTGTGTTGTGGCTGGAATCCCCACTGATGGACCACTCCGCCACTGTTAGAGCCCTGGATTGGGGTCTGGTGGAGTAGGGTGGGCCTGGGCACTCCTGCCACCCCACCACTGGGGTGGCAGCCTCCCCTCGCCAGGTCAAGAGACCTGCGTTTGTCAGTCATCCATATTAGCTAGGACTCCTGACTCCTGGGTTTTTGCTCTGTCCCTGCATCATGGGCTCAGAGCTAACTAACTACTGGGTTTTCGCTCTGCCCTGGCTTAAAGGGCTCAGAACTTCATTGACTCTGGGGGTGTTGCTCTGCCCCTGCCTCAAGGGCTCAGAGCTTCATTGAGTCTGGGGGTGCTCTGCCCCTGCATCAAGGGCTCAGAGCTTAATTGATTGCTGTGGTTGCCCTGCCCCTGGCTAGAGGGCTCAGAGGCGACAGACTATTGTGTTGGCTCTGCCTCTGCTTGAAGGGGCCCAGAGTTTATAGACTGCTGGGTTTGCCCTGGCCCCTGCTTAAAAGACCCAGGGATGATAGACTACGGGTTGCCTAGCCCTGGCCTAGGGACCGGAGCCAGTTGCCCATTTGGGGGCTCAGCCCCATTAAACTGGTCGGGCGCTAACGCCTGGTTTATTAATTCCCCTCTGATACTATGCGACAATCCCGACAGCGTAGTGAAGGGGTGTGACCTCCCTCCAACCCAGATGGGGTGGGATGAACGCCACACCACTACAAACGTGGTATAAGTATAGTGTAGAATAGTATATAGAGTTAACATGTGTGTGCAAGTGTTTACAAGAATACATAAAATTCTGTTATTGATTGCAACATACCTATGTAAACTTTAAAGCAGTTGAAGAACTGCTGTCAGCAATTTGTAACAAAACTGGCTACTTGTAACAAATCGCTTCACTTCTAATAATTTTAACTCTATGTTATTGGGGTTTGAATGCAAGGGTGCCAATGGGGGGGGGGCTCTGTGCACCCCCCTCCCAAGTTTCATATAGGAGGTGTGCTCCCAAGCGGAGCTCTTAGCTACTCAGCATTAGTGTGGATTGTGAGTTCTGCAGAGAGGTGCTTCTCCCAGCTTGTGTCGCTGAGGCAGGGAGTCAGTGTTTTGTTTACAGAGGCAGGATGATTAAGATAAGAAAAGGCTGATAATTAAACTACGTATCTGGAAGTAGTTAGATGAACCTGTAAAACAGGAATCCCTCTGTGAGGTGGGGGTGGGGTTTGAAGAGAGAGCAACGGGACTCAGCCAAGACTTCGGAGCCAATGTTACATTCAGAAAAGAGGAAGATGTGAGGGGCATAAGTGAAAAGCAGAGGCCAAAACCCAGGGAAGGGATAGCAGTAGTATAGAGACGTTCCCACTCTACCTCTGGTACTTATGTGGCCCAAGTACTGTAGTATAGTGGTGGGTAGGGTGACCAGATCGCAAGAGTGAAATATCAGGACACATTGGGCGAGCGGGGGTGGGGGAGGGTGACGACGACAGACACAGGTGCACAGAGCCATGAGAGGGGGCCCTAGGAAGCTGTGAGAGGGGTTGTACGGCCCCTGCTGCAGCCCGCACCACAAGCCACAGGGCAAGGACTCATGGCCCCAGCTCCAGCCCCCAGTAGAAGCCACGGGGACACGGGCAGAGGGCTCCAGCTCCAGCCCCCGGCTGAAGCTGCAGGACAGGGGCGCAGGATTCTGGTTGCAAAGTCAGATCCAGTTGCAGGGCAGGGGAGTGAAGGGTCCCGGTTCTAGCTCTGGCTCCAGCCGCAGTCACAGAGGGGAGGCCCCCAGTCCTGCCTTCAGCCTCAGCTTCAGCCACTGACAGCTGAAGCAAACTACATCACAGAGGTCTGGAATCAGTGAGTCTAAATTATAGACTTAGTCGTAATACATATTTAAACATACAGATTTATTTGTACACTAAACAAACAACAGGGGTAAAGGGCCGGGTTTTTTATTCAGTCAATAAATCAACTTCCCAATTTGCATATCTCTCAGATATGCCAGAAGTCTAGTACTTTTTGGCTGACTTTGCCATAGCCATAACTTGCTTCTGGGCAATCACAAAGTTGTAGAAGTCCTTGCAACTCATCTGGAAATTCATTTTGACAAGGGTTTCACTCCGCACCAAGTCTATGCTGCTTTGATTCCGGACATCAGTCCATGCACCTTTCATGATTGAAAATGCACGCTCAGAGTATGCATTGCTTACAGGTATACTGAGCACGTATGACACCAGCTTTGCCATGTTCAGGAATTCAGTGCTCCTGTCCTTGTTTCTCAGCACTTGAGACCAGAGTTCCCCAACTGAATAGTTTCCAGGCTCCAACTTGGAGTTGATGTCTTTGATGATACAGTACTCATCATAGCGCTGATCAAGATCCACTGTTTTCTGAAGGTTTACAGCTGTCACGGCTGCAGACAGATCCTTGAATTCGAATACCCTATTAACTTTGATGTTCAAGCACTGGGTATTGAACAAGTAGCCAGCTGTTGAAAAATCAAACCATTTCTCCAAATATAGGATCGACACATCGTAAAAGTTCAGGAAGTCTTTCTGGAGACATGCAGCAGTGACAGGCAGCATCTCAGTTAATGCACTTTCAACTTTGGAGCCAAAGAATATGTCATTTTTCCGTTGCTGAAGTTTAATTCTCAGAGTATTCATTATGGCATACAGTTCACATGCTGTCATACTCTCATTTTCCAAACAGAGCACAGTATCATTGAAGATTTTCAGGGCATTCTGGAGGAAAAACAGATGAACCTCAACTTTGCTAGGCCCCTCACCTTGTTCACCGTTTTCCCTGTCCGAGAACAGCATCCATAGAAATTTTGGACACTTCTCACTGCCCAGAGAAACAAAATAGCACTTAACAGCCTGCCACGTATTTACAAGCCTATTTACAGCTGGGAAAAGACTCAACCAGCACGTTGGAACATGGCGCAGTAAAGTGGCATACTCCATATCCACAAAGTCAAACATATCCTTCAGTGCTGCTACTCTCTTAGCAGAACTGCTGAAATGACTGAACATCTTAATCACCAGAGTCACAATGTCAACTTGTAGGGTATTGCTACCATGTTTCACGGCATTATGCACAATATGGGCAGGGCAGTTTGCTGGCAAGATATTTTCATTTTGTTTTTTTAAATTCTGGTACACTGATTGTCGCTTTCCATAATTCACGTTTGCATTATCAGCACAGTAGGAAGACACTTTGTTTAGGTCTAGTTTGTGTGTCGCAAGTTTTTCAAGTAATGTGTTGCTTATTGCCTCTGCGGTCTCTTCGCTTTGCTCATAGAAGTCTAACAGTTTATCTTGGACCCCATGTTCAGGTGTCCAGTATCTCAGTGATAAGGGGAAAGTTTTCACATTGCCCTTGTTAGATGCATCTGTGGCAACTGAGAAATAGGGACCATCTGGCTTGCTGAGGTCTTTTAAAAATTCTGTTGAGAGCGGTGACAGCACATTTTTGAGCAATGCATCCACTTTAGTCCGGCCACAACTGACGTGCTTTGCAACCGTTGAATCTGGATAGAAGGTAGGTGCCAGTTTAAGTTCACAGTCAGACAAGCGATAGGAGTGTTGATGGACTACTGTGTGCTAAACTTGAGTTAGCTCAACAGTGATAACCTTGTTATTGAAGGATTCATTTGGCTTGCTGAAAAAATGTGAGACTGTTAGGCCCAAGAAAATGGAGTATAGACCAGGTTGTTTGGCCAGCTTAGCCAAAGTTAGGCTAACACTAGTTGCTGGGCCATTCCTGTCTCTCTGTGAAACCTGAGGACATGCTTGCTTGAGCTGCAGAGAACGAGATAAGAGGGGGGGCCATTCTTGTACCAGATGTGCTAGGAACAATTTGTTTGGACATATGGAGACTTGCAGTCTCCACTCCCTGCTTTTGTTCTTCATCTGTTCTTAACTCCCTCCTTTCTCCTAGTTTCTGGTGCATGACAACAAAGCTGATAAGAAGTTACTGAGGCATCACGAATTGTTTGTAGTGTCAAAGAAGATAGATATGCATGAATATTAGAAGCTTTCTAACTAATAAAGGGGGGTTGGGTTGTTTTAACTATGACGCGACAGAACTGTCTATATAACCCTACTAGTTGTTAAAACCGTGGCTGGTTCTCTCTGGAGACGGGCTGCTCTCTATTGTTGTGTGCACTCCTCAATAAAGAGCTTGTCACTGGACCTTGCTGGTGTTGCCTGTCTCTCTCTGCGGTCAGACAACGAACCTTGCCGTCTGGGTTCTGAGTCCCCGACAAATTTGGCGACTCCGCCGGGACTCGTCTGACTCTCCGGTGCGGGATCAGACTCCGAAGCAACGCAGCGCGCATCCTCTGGCTTCGAGGAGCCTTGCCCAGTAACCTGATCCCTGCGTCGGCGATAAGGCAAGTCCTGTGAACCAGCTGAAGCCTGTAGAAACCCAGCAACGTCCGCCTACCCATTGAGTAGGATCCAGGTCTTCGGGGTTCGAGTCCCTGGATAAGGTAAGCGATCGCCAGATATTGAGAGGTAGGGTTAGAGTCCCTGTTCCATCTCAATTGGGGTTAGAGGCCCCTACAGTCTAAATGGGACAATTTGGCAGTAAATGCCCGGGGGACGCCCCGTTGTCTCTGATACTCAGGGATTGGAAGGAAATCTCTGGAACAACCGGTTTGGCAAAATCCAAAATGAACAATTTATGCCGGATCCAATGGCCCTCCTTTACTACTCATTTGTCCCCGACTAAGGACTGTCCGAGTTGCGGAACCTTTTCTGCCGACAGGATGGATTCCCTCAGGGATATTCTGGTTGATCTTAGACCGGGACAAATGGATTATTTATTTGTATGGTATAACTATAAACCAAAAGAAAAACTGCTTTCGGCCCCAGCTGGCTGTGAAAAAATATAGACAGAGGCAAACCAAAGGCAATACAAGTTACAAGTGCTGAGATTACATTTGCAAAGCTTAACTGTCCAGTGAGATCCAACAGTCTGCCTTTGCGACCCTGGAGCCGGCGTGGTTTGGGGACGCTGTGAAGAAGCCACAGGCAGCCGGCCTGGACTGGAATCTCTGAAAGAGACGCCGCAGGAGACTCCAAGGTGTAAAAGAACAGCCCTCCCAAGAGTGGAAGCAAGTCAGAGATTCTGGACAAGTTATATACAGGATAATCTCCCGTCCACCTCTCCCCCTTCTCTGGACGTTATACAAAGACGTGGCCAGTCTGGACGTGCGTGTGTGAGTATGAAAGTGTGCCCACTCTCAGCCGCAGTAAGTCTGAGAACCAGAGAGGGGTTTAGCATTCCTTTCTCCACCCCGGTTGACTGGGAAGGGTGTCAGGTGGATCTACCCCAGTCGTAGCAGGACTGGGCAATAGAGAAGTTGGAGAAAAGGGAAGAGTTGTGTATTTGATAACTAGAATTAAACAATTAAGAGCATAGATCATGAACCAGGCAGCAACTCAAACCTATGCCCAGGGCAAGTTGCAAGCCCTGAGACAGGACTTCCAGGCAGAAAAGGAAGCACTGGCTAAGCAAGTACCGGTCCTTCAGGGACTTGTCAGAATTTAACCATTTGTGTTTGCATACGCTGTAACAGCAGTGTGTTTGCCACAAAAAAAAAAATTTGAATAGTTAAACGCCAATGGGCTATGCGTTTTTGCCCAGGTGGCAAGCCTCACGAGGGAGGACTCGGGTAGCCTTGTGAGTAAGAATGTTTAAGGGAAGAGACCAGGAAGGGTGGGGGCTAGTTGAGAAGCCCACCCTCCTAGCTAAATTGATAGTGGAACAAGCCGGTGCCCATGGAAGGGACGGTTCAGCGAGAAAAGCAGGATCGGGCCCAAGCGGGCAGGCAACAGAAGAGAGATTAGAAAACAGGTTGGAAACTTTAAGGGCATAGTGGAAGAAAAGGAGTAAGTAATTGTAAGCATGGCGATTTCAAATCCCCAGGACAATAATTGGAATGGTAAAATCTGAGTTGATTGGGTGTCGTTTTGGGAGACAAGCAAGTGATTTAAAAAAAGAGAGTGAGAAGTTAACTCTATAGTTGCTAGAGGGAATTAAGCAGTGAAACTTGGTAAGAATGTCTGTAAGTAATCCAGGCAAGAGGTTATTTAAGTGGAATTATTCGACTATGAATAATTTAGTCGAATTTGCTGAAGAACACTCCTGCTGTGTACAATCTGTATTTTATAAGTTTGAGCTGAATTGGTATTGTTTAAAGTTGCAAAACCAAGAATACTTTTGCCAGGCACAGGAAACTAGTGTTGTTTAAGGTATTTAGCATTTAATCCTTAAAGTGACTTAATGCTTTACAAGATTTAAAATGTTTTAAATAAAGACCAAAGGTTGTGGCTGCAGCAGCGTAGTCAAAGCCAGAAGAATAAAAGATTTAAATTTGTTTTTGGGTAACAAAATAGCAGATAAAAGATCTGGTAAAGAGAGAGAAGGACAGTGCCCCTGGCTCTGTGTGGTCGAGCTGTCACTTTGCTATGGGTGCATGGAGATTTTGTAAGCATAAAAGAAACAGTTACACCTTGTGTAGAAATTGATGTGGCTAGCGTTGTGGAAATTGAAGTGTGGAAATTGAAGTGTGGAGAGGATGTGCATTTTCCCCAGAACATATGCAGTGTATATTGTAGCAGAGGTAAAAGAAATGCAAACCTACCAATATAGGTTGTGTTGTCTTTTTCAGATCACTGTGCGTTTGAAAGCAGGAGTTAGAAGTAAAAGGCAATCAAAAGTCTGGGAAAGTTAATTGTGTCCTTTTTTTTAAAGTAAGAATCTTTAAGCTGTGGATAGCTTTGGATCTGGAAGCAAGACAGAAAGCATCTGTATTAATGCAAATTATCTAACTAATAAGGTAGAAGCCACTGAAACCTGGGCTGCCTATAAAACAAATACAAGGAAATATGGGGTAATTCCTCTGTTTTGCCTGAAATCAACAAGAGTATGTGTATATAAAGGAAATATTTTAAGCAAATAATGTCTTTCAAATCATCAGAGAAAACGGATGCCAGCTGAACAGCATTCAACGTACCATGCATTTACTGGTACAATAGGAATTATTTTTGTGTTCTATGTCCTGTCTTGTGGTGTTTGTCTTGTGGTCAGAATTGTTGTGTTTAATATTTTCATAAGACAGTCTAGTTCAAAATTAAATAAAAGGGTTAAATAAAAAAGCAGATACTTGTTTTATTCAACTTGGAATACAAAGTGTTTGGATAAATCAGGAAAAATGTGATATACTAAAGTCTAATACATTTGCTTAAGTAAGAAAAAGAAACTTCATTGGTCAGATCTTTTAATTGAAAAAAATTGTTGTTAAAATTTGCATATCAACAGTCTTTGAAAGCAAGGACATGGAAGGTTAACCCACTCCCCATATTGCACATGGGATCCTTCTGGCTACCTCAGATTTCTAGCCAGAGGGCTGGGGGGGGAGGAAAGCTATTGGACACCAGAGGTTGTACCGAGTGGACTCCTCAAAAGTGGGAGTGCTTGTCCTGGTTTGTTGCTCCAAAGCTCTGTTTATAAGTTATTTTACTGGAAGGGTGTATATGGCATACATTGAATAATAAGACTAATGTACTGTATAATGGCAATGTGTATGTGTTCATTGTTGGGAAAAGGTGTATGAGTGAAGAGTGGAAGTTTCCTTTGTAGGTTAAAAGAAGCCAAGAAGGGGAGAAGGAAAAAGAACAGAACGAGTTATCTGGAAAAAAAAATAGCTAGCAAGCTCAGTCCAAAGATAAGATGCTGGCTCCATCCAAGGACACTGCTCAAAGCTAAGACTTGGCTGACAGCCAAGAAAAGGGGGGGCTTGAATAAGCCCAAGCAGCTGTAAAATCTGCAAAACACTGCCAGGCTTTAATGAAATGTGTTAGGTTTTTTTCACAGGTAAAGAAACACTACCCAAAGACCGTAGCAGCCCTGCCATTCATTGAAACCAGGAGACTGAGTCTACATAAAGTCCATCAACGAAAGACTGCTTTGACTCCATGCTGGAAAGGCCCTTTCCAAGTCCTGTTAACCACCAACACTGCTGTGAAGTGCCAAGGACTGCCTACCTGGACCCATGCTTCTCACTGCAAAAAGACCCCTCCACCTCGGGAGGACTCTCCGACTGATGATCAGCCTATTCCTCCTTCTAGCTCTGCTGTGCCTTCTGGACAACAGGAAAAAGAAAAAAAAGACAAGGTGAAGTGCTAGTAACCTCTCCCTTGTCCACTGACAGACCTACTGTGCCTTTGGATTTTTCTGGAAGAAGCAAAACCATTACAGGGTAATGTGCTAGTAACCTCTCCCCTGTATGATGCTGAACCACACTGTTTCAGAAAAAGAGAAGAAGGAACACTCGCTCCATTGAAACCACCAAAGTCCAGGGATTCCTGACTACAAAAAACATTAAGAACTGACCTTGGTAAAGAAACAAAGAATTATACACTGGCAGGAAGAAACTTGTGGGACCCATGCTTAGGAACGTGGTATTGATTGGATTTTGGGGTTTATTCTACAGGCTGCGCCCTGTGTTTTGGATAAGTCCTTCAGCATGTATTGCCCTCCCTAATTGGATTTTAAATGACAAGTACCAAAGGCACCTTGTTGCCACTGCCCCTGCCATCTCCTCCATTACACTATTACCCCTGTAACACATCCAAATACAGACAGTGCCATATATTTGATAAAACCAATGGCCAAGGCCTTCACACTTTAGTGATTTATTTAAATATTGTTTGAAAAAAATATTTTTAAGGTTCAGGATATCCCATATAAGCGAACAATTGAATGAAAAAGAATGGATCAGTGGAGATAAAAATACATAATATCACTACAAGTGAACCCCAAGAATTTGTAATTGAAATTAATGGGTTCTATAGTGAAGTAGATATGATGGCTGTTCCTGGAATTTGCACTGTGTTAAATGAGAGAGGTCCTTATCGGTATTTGGTCACCCAATTAGTGAATAATCAAACGAATACCCAAAGAGTTTGTTCTGCCACTGGAAATTTTACCGACATAGAAATTATTCCAGTGACTAATAATGTTACCTGTACCTTATTGCAATACACCCCTTCTTATGCCATTAATATCAATGCCTCCCGGAAATACATAAAGGTGTTCAACCAAAAGATGTGGTATAGTACTACACCAAAGAGAGATGTATTAGGTTCTTCTTCGAGTGCTTGCTCATATCGATTCCAATTAGGTGTGCGCGCGCCGCGTGCACGATCGTCAGAGAATTTTCTACCCTAGCAACACCCGGTGGGTCGGCTGTGGAGCCTCCTGGAGTGACGCCTTCATGGCGCCGGATATATACCCCAGCCAACCCAGCGCCCCCTCAGTTCCTTCTTACCGCTCCTGACGGTCGTTGGAACTGTGGAGCGCGGCATAGCTGTTCTTCTTTGAGTGCTTGCTCATATCCATTCCAGTTAGGTGTGCGCGCGCCGCGTGCACGATCGTCGGAAGATTTTTACCCTAGCAACCCCCGGTGGGTCGGCTGTGGAGCCCCCTGGAGTGGCGCTGGATATATACCCCAGCCGACCCAGCGCCCCCTCAGTTCCTTCTTACCGCCCCTGACGGTCGTTGGAACTGTGGAGCGCGGCATAGCTGTTCTCCACTCTCCCTAGCTTTACTAGTTTTCATCAGTGTAGATAGTTGTTTATGGTTGTTAAAGTTCTTAGATAGTTATTCGTTTAGTTTTTGTATAGTTGTAAATTGTTAGCGGGGATTAAGGGGGTCATTCTCCCCCCTTTTTCCCCCGGCGCATAGCCGGGCTCATGCCCAAGGCTCCTGGCTTTAAGCCGTGCGCGTCCTGCGCGAAGCCTATGCCGACGAGTGACCCGCACACCTCTTGCTTGAAGTGCCTCGGGGAATCCCATCAAGCAGATAAGTGCCAGATCTGCAAGGCCTTCAAGCCTAGAACTAGAAAGGAGCGGGACTTTAGGCTTCGGCAGCTCCTAATGGAGGCCGCACTTAGCCCGGATCCTCCCTCGGCGCGCCCAGCCCCGGCACCGAGCACCTCGGTGCGCAGCGCCCCGGCGGCTCCGACCAGCACTGCACCGCGGACTGAAGCAGACAAGCCCTCTCGGCACCGGCCGACTTCGGCACCGCACCCGCCCCCTATCTCCGGGCCATAAGAAAGCCCGTAAGGCGCAGGAGACTGCGGTCCTGAAGACGCCGGCTCCCCCGGTGCCGGGGGTAGAGCCGCGTCCCACCGTGGACTGACAGAAGCAAGTCCCTGCTGCACCGTCGACTCCGGCACCGAGGCCGTTGAGTCCGGTGCACACAGAATCACCACCTCCGTCGGTGGTAGAGCCTTGTCTCCCTTCCACCCCGGAGACATTTGCGACGGCAAGAGACCTTATTGCCCTTACGGAGCCGGCACCGTCGGCTCCCCGCGCAGTGCAATCCAGGGGCAAGCCTGCCCTGGTGCGCCCACCGTCTCCGGCCGTGCACTCTCGGCACCACTCCAGGTCTCGGAGCAGGTCCCGACGCCGCTCGCAGTCCCGGCACCGACTATCACCTCGGCACCGGTCGTACTCGCGGCCAAGATCCTCTTCGCGGCACCGATCTACGTCTCTGCACCGTCGCGATCATCGGCACCGGTCGGACTCCAGACGTAGTTCTCGGCACCGGTATGAGCGCCGCTCGACTTCCAGGCCCTCCCGGTACCAGCTCTCGTCGCCGCTCAAGGTCTGGTTCCCGGCACCGACGCGGCTACCGGCACCGATCTCGATCCCGGCACCGCTCACCGGCACCGCGCAGGGACCGATCCCCTTACAACCGGCACCAATCGGCACCGTACCATCCGGAGCCGGTTCCGTCGCGTTCGGCACCGCCTTGGCCCTCGAGATCGGCATCTCGCTCCTCCGAGCGGGCCTCCAGATCGGCATACCCTCCTCAGGGTCAGGCGGCTACGGCTGATTTGGGCCATTGGCAGGAGGCGACCGAGGACCCTGCACAGGGACCTGTGCACTGGTCCTTTTGGACTCCGTGGGCCTATCATCAGGCGCAGGGGGCTCCACCACCATCAGCCTCTCGCTCGGCACGTTCCGAGCCCAGGGCCCCGGAGGCCACCATCTCCCGCCCTCCCCCGGGGGGCATGGAGGCTCCCGTGCCTACACCTACTGCGGCCCTGGACCCAGGGTCAGGCGATGCCCAGCTCCACGAACCCCTGGAGCAGGACCCGCCGTTAGACCCCCTGCCACCCGAGGCATCCTCCTCATCTTCCCCGGATGAGGCGGTAGCGGGCACAACCGCCACAGGCCCGCCCCCTATAGACCTTCAGGCCCACCAGGACCTATTGCGCCGGGTGGCGCGCAATATGGACCTACAGGCGGAGGAGATCGTGGAGGTACAGGACCCGGTCGTGAACATTCTCTCAGC
>NW_020697835.1:0-1144 GCF_002925995.2 Terrapene triunguis | reverse complement strand
CTGGAAATAGCAGCATTTATAAGGCCGGCAGCGGCTGAGGAAGTTGCACCCAGAGTGAGAGAACGCGACAGAGGGAGCAAGTGAGAGAGAGCATGACAACATCAGCCTGAACCATGTCGGTGCCTCCGTGGGGCCTGCAACAGCCAGGGCTAATGGGAAATAATCACCAAGGCTTAATACTAATCAGATATTATATGTCACCAAGCAAACAGCTCCCCCTAGAGGCCAGGTGGGTCAGGCTCTCTCTGCTCTCGGTGGGAGCTGATCATTAACAGCACCAGGAGATCAAGTGAGACAAACCCCCAAATCAGGAGATTTTAGTAAAAAACGATGAGATTGTGGTTTGGGGGTTTGTTGTTATTTTGAACTCCCCCTGCCCCCCCCCCCAAGTGTGTGTGGGGCTAGTTACAGGGTGTGAACTCCCCCTGTCCCCCCCTCGGCGTGTGTGGGGGCAGTTACATGGTGTGAACTCCCTCCAAGATGTGTTTTGTGAGGCAGTTACACGGTGTGAACTCCCCCTGCCCCCCAGGGTGTGTATATGGGGCAGTAACACTGGTGATTCTGCCCCACTGCAGGAGCTCATTGGCTGCTGATGCTGCAGAGGTTTCCAGCTTTGTCTCAATCTCCAGCATTGTCATCAATTAATTCTGAGCCCGCCCGGCCCCACATCTGCAGCTCCAGGGGCTCCTTCTACCGCCCCTTCCCCTGCCAGGGGCTGCAAGGATAGAGGGGGTGGGGGTGGAGCAAAGAGTGGACTGACCCATTGTTCACAGGAGGGGAGGGGGGAGTAGCAGAGAGTGGACTGACTCACATTGTTCACAGGAGGGGAGGGGGTAAATAGTGGAGAGCGGACTGATCCATTGTTCATGGGAGGGGAAGGGGGGAATGGAGCTGCCCTGAGTGACTGGGCTCTTCCTGCTGCCTCCCGCCCAATGAGAATATTGTCCGCTGCTTCCCCTCCCCCACCCCAAAACTCCTCTTGGCCCTTGAAGGGAGGGGGAGAGAGCTCAGCCTGCATCCTGCAACAGCCCTGATTGGCTGCCCTTCCCCAGGAGGCGGGGAAGTGGAGAAGGGCAGCCAATCAGAGGGTTGCAGGGCTGACCGGTGAATAGGGGCTCCAGCCCTGGCTGAAGTCGTGTGGCTG
>NW_020697834.1:0-2871 GCF_002925995.2 Terrapene triunguis | reverse complement strand
AATTTCAGCAGCGATAAAAAATACTTTCACTGAAAAGTTATTCTAAGGGTATGTCTACACTACGAGGGTAATTCGATTTTACTTAAATCGAATATGTGGAATCGATATTGCAAAGTCGAACGTGTGTGTCCACACTAAGGACACACTAAGGACAGTAATTCGACTTTGTGAGTCCACACTAACGGGGCGAGCGTCGATATTGGAAGCGGTGCACTGTGGGCAGCTATCCCACAGTTCCCGCAGTCCCCGCTGCCCATCGGAATTCTGGGTCGAGCCGCCAATGCCTTCTGGGTAAAAAAAATTTGTCGTCATCCGTCCGTCACTAACGCCCTCCCTCCCTCCATGAAAGCGCCGGCGGGAAATCAGTTCGCGCACTTTTCTGGTCAGTGACAGCGCGGACGCCACAGCACTGCGATCATGGATCACGCTGCGACCATCGCTGCACTTGTGGCCGTTCTCAACACCTCGCAGCTTATCATACACCTTTCCCTGAGGCAGATGCAGAGAAATCGGGCGAGGAGGCTACGGCACCGCCGTGAGAGCCTGAAGTCGGAGAGTGGCACAGAGCTGTCAGAAACCACGAGCCCCAGCGCCCAGGACATGACGTTGGCAATGGGGCATGTGGATTTTGTTGAACGGCGATTCTGGGCCCGGGAAACAAGCACGGACTGGTGGGACCGTATAGTGCTTCAGGTCTGGGATGAATCCCAGTGGCTGCGAAACTTTCGCATGCGGAAGGGGACTTTCCTCGAACTTTGTGAGTTGCTGTCCCCTGCCCTGAAGCGCAAGGACACCCGCATGCGAGCAGCCCTCACTGTCCAGAAGCGAGTGGCCATAGCCCTCTGGAAGCTTGCAACGCCGGACAGCTACCGGTCAGTCGCGAACCACTTTGGTGTGGGCAAATCTACCGTGGGGGTTGTTGTCATGCAAGTAGCCAAGGCAATCGTCAAGGTACTGCTGTCAAAGGTAGTGACCCTGGGAAACGCGCAGGCCATCATAGATGGCTTCGCTGCGATGGGATTCCCAAACTGCGGTGGGGCTATAGATGGGACTCACATCCCTATCCTGGGACCGGGCCACCAGGCCAGCCAGTACATCAATAGAAAGGGCTACTTTTCTATTGGACCATCGGGGACGGTTTACAAACATCTACGTCGGATGGCCGGGCAAGGTTCATGACGCTCGCGTGTTCAGGAACTCTGGTCTGTTTAGACGGCTGCAGGAAGGTATTTACTTCCCGGACCACAAAATAACTCTTGGGGATGTGGAGATGCCTACAGTGATCCTCGGGGACCCAGCCTACCCGCTAATGCCCTGGCTCATGAAGCCCTATACTGGCGCCCTGGACACAGAAAAAGAACTGTTCAACTACCGTCTGAGCAAGTGCAGAATGATGGTGGAGTGTGCTTTTGGCCGTCTCAAAGGGAGATGGAGAAGCTTACTGACTCGCTGTGATCTCAGCGAAACCAATATCCCCATTGTTATAGCAGCTTGCTGTGTGCTCCACAATCTCTGTGAGAGCAAGGTGGAGACCTTTATGGCAGGGTAGGAGGTTGAGGCAAATAGCCTGGCTGCTGATTACGCCCAGCCAGACAGCCGGGCGATTAGAAGATCCCAGCGGGACGCGCTGTGCATCCGGGAGGCTTTGAAAGCAAGGTTCCAGACTGAGCAGGGTAACCAGTGACTGTTAAGTTTGTGGACACAGAAGCTGAACCTCCAGTTACATACCCCCTTCACCCCCTTCCCAAAAAATAAAATCAGTTCTATTTTGTCAATGAACACCGTTGTCTTTATTCCTGTTTTCGCGGGAATGTTTTAAACCGGGGACGCAGACTGTGGCGGGGGGCGGGTTTAGTGTTCTGATGCAAATGATGCTTCTAAACTCCAGGAATGACAGGCTCCGCAGTGGTGGACTGGTTGTTTCAACGGAGCCTGCCAGCTCTCCTGGGCGGAACTGCGTGTATGTGTCAGCTATGTGAGTTTCTGCCTGGGGGAGGAGGGTTATAGATCCCCTGCTGCGTGGCTCTGTGATCCAGGATAAGGACCGCAGCATAAGATCTGTAACTGCCCTCCCCCGCCACAAAGTCACAGAGCAACCTCCCCCTCCCCCCCAGAACATGAAAACCACCTCCCAGACTGACCAGGGTCACTAGTGACTGCACTGTGTATGTGTCCTGATGCTGGACCTGACCCCGCCTCTGTACCCTGCTAAAGGTGACTGTCCTGTCCAATTACCAAGCCCCTTCCCCCCCTTCAGACAGACTCTCCTCCAAAAGAAAGTCATAGAAACAGTAATTAACAGAAACGAATATTTTATTATGAACCACACATGAAACGTGGGGGGTGAAACTTGCACGGGGGCTTCTGTGAGGTGGGTAGGAAAGGACTTTTCAAATTTTGGGGAATGAGAGCCTTCTAGTGCTAGAGCAGTCTGCAGGGGTTGACTGAAAGTTTTAACGGCCCTTGCCGCCCCTCCTTCTTTGTACTTTGGGTGAGGGGGGTGTGGGACTTGGTGGTGGGGGAGGGCGGTTAGAGATAGACTGCAGCGGGGCTCTGTCCTCCTGCCTCCGGTCTTGCAGAACATCCACAAGGCGCCGGAGCGTGTCCGTTTGCTCCCTCATTAGTCCAAGCAGCTTTTCAGTAGCCTGCTGGTCCTCCTGACGCCACCTCTCCTCCCGTTCCATGACTGCTCGGTGCATTTGTGACAAGTTCTCCCTCCACTGTGTCTGCTGGGCTGCCTGGGCTCGGGAGCAGTCCATTAGTTCTGAGAACATGTCTTCACGCGTCTTCTTCTTCCTCCGCCTAATCTGCGCTAGCCTCTGGGAGTGTGCTGACAGGCTGGGTTGGGAGACAGTCGCAGATGTGTCTGTG
>NW_020697833.1:4576-9038 GCF_002925995.2 Terrapene triunguis | reverse complement strand
GGGGAGCAGGTCGGGGGGACGTGCCGGGGACGGGGACTGAGCGGGGTGCAGGTCGGGCGTGCTGGAGCCATGCCCCCCATGTGCTGTTTCACTCCCCTTTCCCGTGTCAGGCTCGTTCCTGTTCCAGGGGGAGCCGGACCCCGGGGGGGGCGACCCAGAGCACCCCCTCTCCGAGTACCCCTGGTTCCACGGCACCTTGTCCCGGCTGAAGGCTGCCCAGCTGGTCCTGGCTGGCGGCCCCAGCAGCCATGGTGTCTTCCTGGTGCGACAGAGCGAGACCCGGCGTGGGGAGTACGTGCTGACCTTCAATTTCCAGGGCAAGGCCAAGGTGAGTGCCCGAGCCCGTGGACCCATCCCCAGAGAAGGGCCAGGAGCCCTGGGGCCGCGGAGCCTGTGGCCATGGTCTGACCCGCTTCTCCCCTTCCCCCCGCCAGCACCTGCGCCTGTCGCTGAACGAGGATGGGCAGTGCCGCGTGCAGCACCTCTGGTTCCAGACCATCTTCGACATGCTGGAGCACTTCCGAGTGCACCCCATCCCGCTGGAGTCGGGCGGCTCCAGCGACGTCACCCTGGTTAGCTATGTGGTGGCCTCGCAGCGGCTGCATGGTGAGAACGTGGCGGGGGGCCCTGCTGCACCGGGGGTGGGGGGCAGCAGCCCCAGGGCACTGTGGGGTGGGTGTGCCGGGCGCCCGGGAGGGCACATCAGCTGCAGTTCCATCGGAGGCTCACAGCTCATTCATAACTGGCTGGAGGAGGCGTGGCTGGAGGCTCCCTGTCCGCCTGCTCCCCCGTGGGCTCTGGGGGGGGGAGGAGAGCCATGGGGCTGGCTGTTCCTTCTCTGTCCGTCTGTCTGCAAGGCTGGGTCTCCGTGCCATGGGGGTTCCCATCCGGCTGTCTGGAGAGTGTCTGTCAGGGGAGGGGCATTTCCAAGCCCCAGGCTGGTTGTTCCCCATCTGGCTTGGGGGAATGTGTGTTTGAGTCTTGCTGCCTGGGAGAGGAAGCATGCGTGTGGTTGTGGGGGAGGGCGTGTGTCTATCTGGGGCTGGGGGAATGTGTGGAGGGAGGCAGGTGGGGGGGTGTGGCATGCATCTGGCTCAGCGGGGAGTGGGGGCGTGGCATGCGTCTGGCTCAGTGGGGGGAGACGGGCATCGCCTGTGTCTGGCTCGGGGAGGCAGGTGCACGTGTCCAGGGGGGCAGAGGGAGGTGGGCTCATGCGTCTGGCTCGGGGGGCGGGGGGGAGTGCGTGGGTCCAGCTGGGGGTGGAGGACGGAGGTGGGTGTGGCGTGCATACGGCTTGGTGGGGAAGGAAGTGGGCGCAGTGCGTGTACGGTTGGGGAGGGAGGAAGGTGCTTGGGGAAGGCGGGCATGGGTCCGTCGGAAGGGAAGGGGGGGCGCAGATGTGTTAGGAGAGGGGGTTGTCCAAGCCCTATCTGGCAGTGTCCTGTCCTGTGTCTGTCCATCCGTCTGTGCTTTGTCTGTCCCCCCCAGGCTGGGCGGCTATCCGCGTCTGTCCCCCCCACGTCCATCTGTCTGTCCCCGTATCTGACGGGCGTCTCTGTCTTCCCCCCCCTCGTGCCCCCCACCCCTGCAGGCAGGGACAGGGCGGGCAGCCGAGCCGCCGCCTGTGAGCCGACCCAGCGCAGCCCTGACTCGCCCGGCCTCGTCTCCATCGGCGCGAATGACTGTTTGTAAGTGTGAGCCGCGCCGGGGGGCCTGGCCCCGAGGGAGTGAGTGTCTGTTGTGTGCGCCATGGCCCATCATGCCATCCATGGAGGGTGGGGGCGTGTCTGTGAGCTGCCGCTGCTCACCCCCATTCCTCAGAGCTCCCGCGGGCAGGGGGCCGTTACAGATGTTGGGGGGGCAGCAGCTGCTAGGGGAGAGGGGTCCCAGGTCTGTCAGGCTGGCCCTCACAGCCTCCTGTGTGGCCCTGTCCCTGATGTGGGAAGTGGGGGGCTGTCACCCTGTTATTGATCGGGGGGTGGGGGCTGGGATTTCAGTGTCAAGGGCATCAGCTAACACCTGACCCCATCTGTCTGTCTGTCTGTCTGTCTCCACAGAGCCGATCACCTCCCATAGCCGGCCCCCCCTGCCCCCATCCTGGCACGCGGCTCCGGAGGGGGGGCCCCTGCAGCCCCCTTGGCTCATCCCCGAAGCCCCAGCCCCCGGCAACCCCTCCCTGCCGGAGGAGGAGGAGGAAGGGGGCACCACAGGGGACCCGGAGGACGGGGCCACGGGGCGGCTCCTGCAGCTCCAGGCTGAGGAGCCAGAGGGAGACACGGGGCATGCCCGGGCCGTCAACAACCAGTACTCCTTCGTCTGAGCCACGTTGGGGGTGGGGCAGCCCCACTGAGCACCCCAGGGCCCTGCCTCAAGGGAGCCCCAGCCCCACTGTATGCCCCCGGGCCCCGTGAGAGGGGGGCCAGCCCCCTTGAATCAGCTTCCCAACCTCCCACCTTACATGTGATCATTGAGCCTCTCCCCTCCCCACAAGATTGGCCTCAGCGGTACAGAGCCCATTGGGGCAGGAAGGTACGTCGCCCCCCCATTGGCAGAGGGGCTGGGCACCGAAACACTACAGGGCAGGGCCTCTAGAGCACTACGGGGAGTAAGGGACTGGTCTTCTCCAGGCCAGGGGGGCCTGTCCCTTCCCCCCCCCCCCCCCGGCTCCGCACGCTGTCACTGAATGTATCGAGTCTCCGAATGTATTCTCATGCATCCCCCAGTGTGACCTCTGACCCCAGGGCGTTCAGCCCCCTTCTGGCCCTGTCCTCCCTCCTCCCATCCCAAAGCAACATATTTATACACCTCCCGGAGCCAGCCTAGGGCTACGGGCCAGGCCCTCACACCCCACGTTCGACTGGCCGCACCTTACGGACCCCCCCAGTAAATTAAAGAGAAGATACTATATATGTCTGTCCCCTCGTATGTCCCCCAACCTGTGCGCTGCCCCCATCTGTTCTCTCCTCCCTGCCTAGTCTCACCCTGCACAGCAGTGCCCCTCGCCCTCCACGGCGCACCCTCCTCGCCCCCTTTCAAAATTATTTTTCTACTGTGGAGTAGTTAGACTATCCTCCCCCGACCCAGCCTTGGACCCGACCCCACCCCAGCCCCCGACTCCGCCGTGTCTGGTTTTTAGTTGGCCGGGGTCCGTTTGTTGGTTTTTTGTTCATTTTTTTGGTGTTTGTACGAACCTCGTTCACCTTTTAAAGAAAAAGAGGGAAAGAAAAGCTCGAATGCAGCGGCAGTGGCTCCGTCTCTTCTGTGCCCTGGGGGCTGGATCGTCAGACACCCCGCACTGGCCTTGCCCCCAGGAGTGGCCACCCCAGCGCCAAAGGAGTGTGAGACACCCCCCCTCCCCCAAGGGCCTGGGGACGGTGCTCGCAAAGGAGTGGGGTGACTATGGTGGAGTAAATGTCCCCCCACTGGGCATGGGGGGGCTAAAGGGAGCGTGGGAGCAGGCCCTTGGGGGATAAATACTCCCCTGTGTCTCCCAGGGCAGAGGCCGCAGGGAGCTGGGCCAGTGCTGGGAAGGGAGGGGTCTAAGATCTCTCCCCCAGGCCAGAGTCCCCGGCATGCTGACCGTGAGGGTACAGGCCAGACACCCGCCGAGCCCCAGCCGCTAGGGTAAATCCCCGGCCTCCAGAGCCTGTGCTGCTGCTGAGGGCCTGCAGCCCCCTCTGCCCTGGCCGGGGACCTGGCCTCGCCGCCCCCCCCCCCGGCCTCCAGAGCCTGTGCTGCTGCTGAGGGCCTGCAGCCCCCTCTGCCCGGGCCCTGGCCTTGTCCCTCCCACTCAGTACCGCAGCCTGGCTGTGGGGGGGCCTGCAGCGGGTGGTGCACGGTCAGTGCAAACGTGTGGCGCTGACCCCTGGCCAGAGCTGGTCACTTAGCTCAGCTGGGACCCCTGTGGGGACAGCAGGGGATACCTCCTGCCCCAGACTGGAGCACTGGGGCCTGCCCCCTGGTGCTGCTGGGGGTGAGTAATGGCATGGGGGGAGTGAAGGATAACCCACCCCCCCGCACCCCTGGGCTGCGCAGATCACACGGGGGCAGGCCCCTGCTGGCTCCCAGCTGCAGCCCCTCTGTGCCCTGCCCTGGCTCCAGGTACAATGGACCTGGGTCCCCCCACCTGGCAGCCGGGACCAGGGAGGACCAGGCTGGCCTGGGAGGTGGGTCCTGGGAGTGGATCGAAACACCAGGGGGAGCTGCTGGTCCCTGTGGTTTCCCTGGAGCTCCCCTCCACCCGGGGACACGGAGCCGAGAGCAAATAAACCAGAATCGCTGCATATGGGAGATCAGGAGGGGCCCAGGGCTGGCCTAGCAGGGGCTGCAGGTCGGGAGTGAGGGGCATCGGGCAGGGCTGGGCTGGCAGGGGCTGCGGGTTGGGAGTGAGGGGCAACGGCAGAGTTGGGGGGGGCAGGGCTGGGCTAGCAAGGGCTGCGAGTTGGGAGTGAGGGGCACCGGC
>NW_020697833.1:0-4476 GCF_002925995.2 Terrapene triunguis | reverse complement strand
GCACCGGCAGAGCTGGGGGGACCAGGGCTGGGCTGGGCTAGCAGGGGCTGCGGGTCAGGAGTGAGGGGCACCGGCAGAGCTGGGGGGACCAGGGCTGGGCTGGGCTAGCAGGGGGCTGTGGGTCGGGAGTGAGGGGCACCGGCAGAGCTGAGGGGGGGCAGGGCTGGGCTGGCAGGGGCTGTGGGTCGCGAGTGAGGGGCACCGGCAGAGCTGGGGGGAGCCCAGGACTGGGCTAGCAAGGGCTGTGGGTCAGGAGTGAGGGGCACTGGCAGAGCTGGAGGGGGGGGAACCCAGGGCTGGGCTAGCAAGGGCTGCGGGTTGGGAGTGAGGGGCACCGGCTTATCAGGGGAGGGGGCCAAGAGTCCAGGACTGGGCTAGTAGGGGGTTGAGGGGCATCAGCAGAGCTTGTGGCAGCCTCATTGGGCTTCTATGCCCACCGCAGACAGCAACTGCCCTTGTTCTCTGGGTCCGGGTGGGCTGTGGAGGTGCGGGGTGTGTGGGGGCTGAGGGGAGAGCAGTGATGCAGTGAGGGGATGGCAGCTGGAGTTGGACGGGGGCTGGTGTGTGTCCCATAGGGCCCCCCCTTTTGCCCAGCTTGGGGCAGTACCAGCTCCCCAGCTCCAGGTTGGACAATGTCCTGGCACAGGGGCTCACTGGTCTGGTAGGGAATTGCTGGGGCTCCCCTGGGGGACATATTGCCTGGGGAGACTGAGTCAAAGCCCTTGGTCCTCAGCTGGATCCACCGGGGGGATGGGGGGCTCAGTCTGGTTTTGTGGGGGCAGCCAGCTCCTACCCCTCCCCCACATGAATGGGGCATGGAGACTGCACTTGCGTGGGGGGCTGTGGAAGCCCCAACCCAGCTGCCCTCCCCAGAGTGCCCCGCCAGCCCTGCGTGCCGAGTGCTCGCCCCTCAGCGCTCCAGAACCCCCCGGGGACAAGGCTGCTCTGCGTGACCTTGTTCCCAGCAGCCACCTGGCCCTGTGGAGACAGACAGGGACAGCTGCGGGCCGGGGGGGGGGGGGGGGGCGGCAGGAACCCACCAGATTCATCAGGGATCCCTTGGAAAATTGATCACCTTGTTAAACTGGGGGTGGGTGAAGGAGGGGGGCGGGCCCCTGGGCTGGGGGCTGAAGGGAGGCGCAGGCAGGGTTAGCCCGTCATTTGGGACTCTGGCCTCATGAGAGGCCTTAGTGCATGTCCGGCCTTCCCTTGGGGCCTCGCACCTTGCCACAGACCCCCAAATAAGACCAGCCAGGCGGCACCCTGCAGCAGCCCAGCTAGGGCGGGAAGGGCCCAGCCCAGAGGGATGCCTGCAGGGAGCCCTGTGATCGGTGCTGAACGTTCAGAGTGAGCGATGCCTCGAATGGCGGAGAATCCACTCCCCAAAGCCACAGTGGCCCACAGGTCAGTTCCTAGAGGAGTTGGGAAAATGGGACTTCTGCCTCATGGATTTTTTTCACAGGAAGAAGTAACCCTAGTGAAAACCGCCCTGTCCCACGGGAAACGCTGACATGAAGCCAGAGCGCTTTTTCATTTGGGCTTCAAATTAGTGGTATGTGTTTGTGTGTCTTATGGGAGCACCCTGGAGCTGCAGTCCTGGGGCAGAAGCCTGGCGTGCCAGGTGCTGTACAAATACAGCAGCACGTTGGGTTGGTTTTGGAACCAAATAAACAGTTTGAGCAACTGGGGAAGCTCCTGCTGGCTCGCTCACCCCCCGCCCCATAGCCATGTGCGTGAGTGTCTGCTGCCGGGCGTGCAACGCAGCCACCCCATCTCAAGTGTTCATCAGTTGAGAGATCAGTTTGAAAACCAGGTTTTCCACCATGTAAAATGCCGGAGGCTGCTTATTTGCCTGCTGCCTCTGCAGCTTTTGGGGGGTTGCGTTCTCCCAACTTGTCTCGCTGACTGCAAAGGGCAAGAATCTGACTTAGGGATGCCAAGATCCTGCTGCAATCACAGGACTCCAGGAGCTGGGGCTCAGTGGAAACCCGCAAACAGGATGAGAGCTGGCAGCACGGCAGGGATGGGGCATGGAGCCAGCATGCTTGGGTGGGGGCATGGCCACTGGCTACACCCAGGTTCCTGGGACCTCTTCACCCCACGCAGGCATCAGGGCGAGTGGGGATGAGCTTGCATCCTTGGCAGCTGGGTGGATGTCACTGGGGTAGCAGCTTCCCAGGGCCCCGCCAGCCAGGTTGAGGCTAGAAGGCTCCTGGGGTTTTCTTCTGGCCATGGGAGAAGGCTGGGTGGGGACTGGGGGCTGAATTGCAGCCCAGGACTCTGGCTTTTCATATCCCCTCTGCCTGGGAGGGAGGGGGAGAGAGAGTCAGACACGGCCACCCCCACCACAAAGAGGACTTCGTCTCCTCCAGCTGGAACATAAAGGGGCTCATCTCACAGGATCCTGGGCCACTCACTGGGGCTGGAACACAGCACCCTGGCCCACGGATGGGCCGTAGGTTGTGGCTGGCGCCCCACATGTGGGACATGGGGCGGGGTTAGCATGCCCCAGAGGCTCCTTGCCAAAGGGTGAGCTGGTCTTTGCAAACATCTCTCACCGCAGACCTGACACTCTCACTGCTCCAAACACGCCGTACAGGCCGTTTTGCCAGAAGGAGGAACATGAGAGGCTGCAGGAGGCACCTGACTTGTCAAGATTCACAATCCTTGTGTGCCATGTGCCCCAAAGAGCTAACAAAGACTGTGTTGCTACTGCCAGGGTGTGTGGGGAGCTCGGGGTGCAACTCAGCCATGGGGAGGGGTGTGAACCAGTCATTGACCCCCAGTCCCCTCATTAGCCAGGTAGTGCTGGTTCTAGTCTGCCCTGGCCACAGCCCAGCCAGTCGCTGGAAAACCAGCAAAGACAATTGCCGATGAGCACAGCCAGTGGGAGGTGACCCAGCCCGCCGGAGAGCACCCTGGTGGGAAGCAAAGACAATCGCGTCTCAGGATAGCAGAGGCCCTCGGTGCACAGTCATTGAGGGAACCCCTGGAGGGGGGCTTCCATGAACGTCTGGCTCCTGGGCCTTGGGCGTGGCAGGGAACCCTGCTCTGGTAGCTAGACCGGGGTACTGCAGAGACATGCGGAGCCAGGGCTGTGGCTCGTGCTTTGCTCTGGGTTGTAACCAGGTGTTCCCATCACGTCTCATCATTCTCATAAACCTGCATATGGTTTGCTACACGAGTGCCCAGGTGCTGCCTGGTTCCTGGGGCGCGGTTTGAGGGAACACGGGGGCCCATGGCTCCTGTGGGGCAGAGGCTCTGGGATGGCTGCGAGCAGCCAGTGTTGGGCTGCATGGCACAGGGGAGTGATGCAAAGCAACACGGGAACTGGGGGAGCACCTACCATTACCCTGCGAGGCGAGCGCCGGGCTGGTGTAGCCCAGATAGAGCGCGTGAGCAGCTGGCAGGCTGGTGGGGCCAAGGAGCCGCCCAGCAGCCACCAGACTCCGTCCTGCTGGGCAGGGGTACCGAAGGGTCTCAGAGTCCCGGTACCCCAAGAACCATCACAGTTAGTGCCCCATGGCTGTGCCCCATATACAGGCCATGGGGACCACAGGAGGGTCAGTGTCACATAAACAGGCCATGGGGCTCACAAGGGGTCAGTGCCCCATATACAGGCCATGGGGCTCACAAGGGGTCAGTGTCCCCTCTATGGGGTGGGTTTAGTGCTCCCATGTGCAGGACACAGGGGCTGTAACTGGCTCCTTAGCGGATGCAGGCCCACATGGGGCAGTGTCCCAGCAGGCAGGCAGGGCTGGGCCCCAGGAGCGGAGACAGAGCTGCACGGGATGGGGGAATGGGTGGTGCCCTGGGGCCAGTCCCCAGGAGCGTGGGGGGTGTGTGTGGAGCCATGGAGCAGTAGTACCATGGGGGGCAGTGCCATGGCGTGGGACGGGGGTTGGTGCTGGGGGGGTTCAGTGCCTGGGGATTGCTCCCCAGGGCGGCGCGGGCAGCTGCGGCCAGGGCTGGGGTGGTGGAAATCTCTGCGCTAGGATCCCTAATCCGGGGGCAGCAGCTGCTCCCCCTCCCCCGGCTGGGCTGTTTATTTTCAGCGCACACAGCCCAGCAGGTCCCTTATAGGGTAACGGAGCATGGCCCAGCCCCACAGCTCCTTCAAGATGGATGGGGGGGGGGGGCAAGGTCCCTGAGCAGCCCCTGTGCACACCCATGTGTCAGGGGACAGTGCTTGCACTAGTGACACCGACATGCTGCCCCCAGGCACTACCGGCCCCTTCCATGGGTGTGAACTCACCACTGACACTGACATGGGGGGGGCACACAATGCAGCCTCCTCTGCACCATACACGACCTCTCCTCAGACACAGTGATGATGGGGGATTAGAGTTCCCAGCTCCCCCCCCCACCTCAATACACCTGCATGCACCCAACTCCCCCCACTCACCCAGCCCCCACGCACCCAGCTCCCCCACCTCAATACACCCCCAATGCATCCAGCTCCCCCCACTCACCCAG
>NW_020697832.1:0-3503 GCF_002925995.2 Terrapene triunguis | reverse complement strand
TCCTTTTATGACATCATTCCCATTGATTCACCGTTTGTGTTGGATTTTTAGTCAGTGATATCTGCTATTAGCAAAACTCAGGGTGTAAAACTGTTTTAATTTCCTTTATTATTAACTTTTTTTTAATCTTTGAAATTATCAAACAGTTCCTAGGCAAAGAGGAAGCTACCCTTTTCCATCAGCAATTAATGAACTTTCCTAAATAGAAATACAAGGGCAGCAGCCCAATTTATTTTGAACTCCAAAAGCATAGCAGTCTGGTCTAATTAACTTCCCTCCAAACAGCCACAAATTCAAATCCTTCCTACTACCCTAAAAATAATAATATGTTTCCTCTCTCATCCACAAGAGGAGCTTTCTTTTTAAAAAAAATCAAACATATCTAAGCCTCTCAAAATCATATAGACCTAAGAAATTACTAGCAATGCCTTCTGAAGATAAATGGTAGCAGAGATACTGGCTTATAGTTAAGTGGTAGCGGAGATACTCTCTTATAATATATGTAGTGTTTAGATAGATAGATAGATAGATAGATAGATAGATAATCATATTCTGCTCTTTGTTGCATGGGTGTAAATCAACAATAAGGCTAGGCATTTTTTTTTCAGGAAATAGTTTTATTTGTTGAAAAAATGCAGTTTTTTCAACCAAAGCTGTTTGTGAATTCAGGGCAAATTTTTTGAACAAAATTTGACAGGAAAAAAAAGAGTGAAAAAAATCCTAAAAAAGTCATTTCTGACTTTTTTCAAAATGATGTTTTGTTTAGAAATGTATTTCCCATTAAAAAACAAACACCCACACCCACAACCCCAAAGTGAAAAAACTCACCAAAATGAAACAAAACATTTAATTGTGGGTGGAACAAACTTTTTCCTTTAACCAGAAAGAACATTTCTTTTTTACTTTTTATTTTTTCCCTTTGGCCACCAAATTGAAAACTCTATTATTCACTCAGCTCTAATTAGCAATAACTCCATGGACCGGAACAGATTTTAAGCTGTAAGTGACAGCACTATCTAGTTCCATAGTCACAATGGGCACTGTTCTGCTCCCCTTGCTCACACTGAGTTATGCCTTTACTGCACAAGGAGTTCCATTGCCATCAGTGGAACTAATTGTGTAGTAAGATACTGCTCAAGTTAGGGGATGGCAGAATCAAGTCCTCAGACCCTTACTTCACTGAAGTTTTGTCCATTCTTTCGGGGAGCTGATATATTTAAATGCCATGAAAAGGTGAAATTAAAATTTGCTTTTATCTCCTCAACATGGTTGAATGTCATAAACAAAATCGGAAAGTACTGAACGAGGTCCTGATGCTACAGTTATTACGCAGGGAACGAATGCTCACTCGTGCCTCCAATAGGACAATATGGGAGAATAAGGGCTACATACATGAGTAAGGACTTTTAGGAATGGATCCTGTAACGGCATGAAATAGGCTTTGGTTACATTTTGAAAATTAGATGCCTTAAATTAGGCACCAAAATAATTTATAAGTGGCCTGATTTGAAGAGGAGCTGAGCACCCACAGCTCCTGTTGATTTCACTAGGAGTTTTGAGTGCTCAGCACCTATGGAAATCAGGTCACTTTTAGTTAGTTGCTTAAAAGTGGGTTTAGGGGCTGAAATTCAGGCATCCTAAAGTTGGAAAATATTGGCCAGTTTCTCTGGGGCCCTTAACTTGGTGATGCTTCCCGTCTCTTAGAGAACCCTCATGGCACCCAAGCCCATGGGAAGGGTTCTTTGCCATTCCAGAAACCCAAGTGTTCACCATTTGTCACTCTCAGGTTTGATTAGCCGCTTCTCTTGTTCGTGAGCTATTTTCTGAGACCGGTTTAAAAACAGCATCTGGAGAGAACCCCTCACATCAGGCCAAATCCATTGTGTGATGTTGCACTCTATATGATTTTATGAGAATATGCTAATGAGTTAAATATAATGTAACTGGAATATGCTTCATGCAAAAGGTCTCTTGTAAGGTATCATTACAAAGCTTATAATCTACTGAGTGTGGTCATCCTATTTGTATAAATGTACCACTCAGGTATCTGAAACTAGAAATATGAAATATAACTCTGAGGGCCTATTGTAATTATGCAAAGTGTGGGCCATTAATGGTGGTTTGGAATCTTGATGACTCCCATTAACCAGGACAATCGTCTACAGATGGCTCTCTTTTACTTGTAAGTCTCCCTGTATACCTGTGTGCTGGCAAGTGGGTAATGTTTTCCCTTTAAAAAGGTGATCAAAGTTTATGTGAACCCCTCCAGGTATTTAATAATTTCAGAAAGCCTGATTCTAGTATCACTTATACTGTATAAATCTGACATTACTCTAAACGTGTCAATGGTTTTATAATGGGGTAACTAAAAAAGAAGAAAACAAAAGAAAACAAAAAGAAAAACCAGGCCCATAGGCTTTATCCTTATTGTGTAATGGATTAAATTTTTCTGTCTTGAGTTTGTTCTTTTTTCTGTTTTCACAAAACATGCAATACACATCAACTTCACTATGGGAAAAATGTTCCTAATCTTCAATCTATTGGGGAAATGCCTGAAAAAAAACACAGAAATCACCTCCCAGAATCTACACGATTTAGACATTTATGCTCCAATACGTCTGTGGGTCTATAAGGTGCCACAGGACTCTTTGTCGCTTTTTACAGATTCAGACGAACACGGCTACCCCTCTGATACTTGACACCATTTAGACAATTTCTGATGTAAATTTCTTAATGAAATGATTGAGTTCTATCTTTCTAGGCTTTTATACCATATTATCAATGCAGCTACCTGACCAACGGAATGATCCCTTACAATTGTAGGATAGTAAAAGAGGAAATTAATTCACAAAAGAAGACCAGGGATTTTAACTGCTTTTATTAGACCATACTGATGCATTTGAAAAGAGCCTTGCAATCAAGTCAATGTCATTTCTCCCAAATCTGGGGTGGCAGTCTCCCCTTTGCTCTGTTCTCACTTAACAGGGACAGGAGCAGGGGCAATCCTTCTCTTGATGGCTCTCCTGCCATTCCTCTTCTTGGAAGGTAAAACCACAGGCTGATTTAAGTGCAGGACTCCGCCCTGAGAGATGGTGACACCTCCCAGCAGTTTCTTGAGCTCTGAGTCGCTGTGAATGGCCAGCTGCGAGTGCCGTGGGGAAATCCGACGTTTCTTGCTGCGTGCAGCGACTTCCCCAGCAATATCCACAACCTCGTGAATCACTTATTGAAGCACCGCGGACATATATTCTGGGGCTCCAGCTCCAATACGGTCTGCAAATTGTCCTTTGCGGAGCAATCTGTCTATGCGACTGACAGAGAACTGCAGCCCAGCCCGGGAAGAACGGGTGATTTTGGCCTTAGGGTCTTTTGCCGTTGAGGTCTCACCAGAGTGCTCAGATTCAGACTCAGACTCAGTCTCGGACATGTTGCAGACTTCTAGTGTTCCAGCAACACTTGGCTTGACTTTCTTTTGTTTTCTCTGCTTGGTTTACCTGAGTCTT
>NW_020697831.1:0-3052 GCF_002925995.2 Terrapene triunguis | reverse complement strand
TTAAACTGCCCAGGATCCAGGCAGTGCCCTGACCCAGGACTAGGGCCCCTCGGTGCTCAGGCAGTTGAAACAGGGTCCATGGTTTGTTTTCAATCTGATTTTGGTTTCATTTCAATCAGGGGTTTTTATGTACATGGTGCTGGTTCTTCACTTTCTCCTGTTTTACAGCACGAGGCCTGTTCCCCACTTTTTGTGCTGTTTTAACAATACTGGTTTCAAAATAGTTCAGTTGAGGGGCTACAATCCCCTCACGTGGCCACAGTTAGCTGCTTAGCACAATGTAGCTTATTCCTGGGCCCGATGTTTGTTTCAGTCTTTGTGCAAAACTAAAACTAAACTAAAATCCTCAAGAAGGTTGGGGTTTTTTGCAGGGCGGGGGTGAGGGAAGGGGGCTGAGGGGATGCCAAGTCACTCAGGGTTTGTGTGATGTAACCTCAAAAACATGTTTGTCTTGTTTTGCAACCTGATCCGTGGCACTGCTGAGCTGGAAGGGGTGAATGGTGCCACCCAGCAGGCCTTTGGTCTACAGACAGTCACAGACGCGTTAAGGCTGAGGGCTGTGCTAAGCATTGACACTGAAGCAATGTCAGTGACAACGATTTTGTGCCATCGAGAGAGCAGGAGGAGAGGGGATGTGACAAAAACCATCCCACCCCCTCTCCCTCACACCCAGCCCATACACCAGGGTACTCCAAGTTGTGGCCCACAGGATGATTTCCTCTGGCCCCCATGTGCGTCCACGCCCTGAGCAGCAGCTGCCTGGAACACAGGGCAGTTTTAGAGCATTACAGTGAAGCGCTACAAGTGCCTGAGACCTGCTCTACAAAATGGCGTCCTCCGACTAGGCGCGACCTCGCACTCGTCATACGTGATTGATCCTGCCCTGAGACAAACTGGAGAGTCCAGCGGAGGGCAACAAAAATGATTAGGGGGCTGGGGCACATGACTTACGAGGAGAGGCTGAGGGAACTGGGTTTATTTAGTCTGCAGAAGAGTGAGGTAGTAGCCTTCAACTACCTGAAAGGGGGTTCCAAAGAGGATGGATCTAGATTGTTCTCAGTGGTAGCACATGACAGAACAAGGAGCAATGGTCTCAAGTTGCAATGGGGGAGGTCTAGGTTGGATATTAGGAAACACTATTACACTAGGAGGGTGGTGAAGCACTGGAATGGGTTACCTAGGGAGGTGGTGGAATCTCCATCCTTAGAGGTTTTTAGGGCCTGACTTGCCAAAGCCCTGGCTGGGATGATTTAGTTGGAGTTGGTCTTGCTTTGAGCAGGGGATTGGACTAGATGACCTCCTGAGGTCTCTTCCAACCCTAATCTTCTATGACTCACCTGGAGAGGGGCTCTCAGGCCCAGAGCTTTCCCTGGAGTCTTCAGCATCCCGGATCCAGAGCTCTGCCTCCCCTACCTCGATCCGGTGGATTAAGTCTGGTGTGGAACCTGAATAGCCTGTTTGGGGGGGGGAAGAATCAGTTTTATTACTGAAGTGTTGGGGGCAGCGACTCAGTTATACGTTGGTGCAGCCCAGCACAACAGGGCCCAATCTCAGTCAGTGTGTGGCTGCACAGCACCTAGCACGACGGGACACTGCTCTCGGTCGCTGCTTCAGACGAGAGTGCAACAGATCCCAGGCAGGAGAATAATGAAATAACCCTTCCTTAGAAGAAACAACAAGGAGTCCTGTGGCACCTTAAAGATTAACAAATTTATATAGGCATAAACAAAGTAATGTAACACACCCATCTTTGCATGTGTATATATATCTGCCCACTTAAGTTTCCACTTCATGCATCTGATTATGTGGGTGTTTTGGAGGAGATGGGGAGCTATTACAAGCAGCAGGGGAGTTTTCTCCCTGCCTTATTTCTCTAACTAGAGTCAGTTCTTAAGGCAGAATTGCTGCCCTCCGTGGCTGGATTGGGATTCCTGGAAGAGGTTGTTGCTCATATGCTGTTTGCTACCACCGCTGTGCCAGGACTGAGGTATGTAATAAACAAGTTACACAGAGATTAGCCCCAGGCTTTGTAGCCCTGAGTTGTCCTTTAACAAGAAGCCGGCCTGAAAGGGTCTGACATTTGCCACCATTTGGCTGCTGGGTGGCACATGGCAGCAGAGGCCTTGAAGGAATCCGACATTTCACAGCTGTGAATAAAAGAAGGGAAATGGGTCCTTACCAAGGAAAACAAGGGCCCAGTAATTCCTCAGCATCTGGTCCCGGTACAGTTGCTTCTCTGGCTGGGATAAGAGCTCCCACTCCTCCCGGGTGAAATACAGAGCGACGTCCTCGAACGCCACCTGGAGCTGCTGGCACAAGCGTTACACACTCAGCACCTTCCGCTCCAGCCCCCAGCCCGGAGTCTCAGCAGGGGACGCGGTTTCTAGGGGAGCGACTCCCAGGGAACCCCCAGCCCAGCAGCTGTGACCCAGGGAGACTCCCCCCCACCCCGCACAGCTCCCCCGGGGACTCGGGGCCCTGCTGGCCGGGGACAGGAGTCGCCCTCGGCTCCCCACGGGGCTCTGGGGCGGGGCGCTGGGCGGGGCCCGAATCCCAGGGCCGGGAACAGGCTCCTCCCCCCCGGCCGGAGTCCCCGCCTCCGCCCCAGGCCTGTGCTCAGCCCCGCTCCCGCCCCGGCTCAGGCGCCTCCGGGCTCCTCTGCCCGGCCGGGGCCTCGCTCGGGGGAAGGGGCCGCGCCCGGCTCCGCGTGTCCGCCCGGCCAGGGCCCCCCCAGCCCCGGGCCCCAGAGCCGCCCCCGGCCCCAGCGCTCCGGCTGCTGCAGCTCCCAGCCCCGGGGTCACTAGCGCGGGAGGGACCCGGGTCCCGGCCCCCCTCGGCCCCCAGCCGGGACCAGCCAGTGCCCGGCCGGGGAGTCCCCGCCCCGCGTCCTACCTGCGCCGGCCCCGCTGCAGCCATCGCCGGGCTCGGCCCCGGCCGCTTCCTCCGGGCAGCGACTTCCCGCCCCGCGGCTGGTGCCTCCCCGGGGCCGCCTCTCGCCCGCCCCCCGCCCTGGGGCTGCAGCCGGGACCCGCCCCGCGCACTGGCCGGGCCG
>NW_020697830.1:0-3188 GCF_002925995.2 Terrapene triunguis | reverse complement strand
TCCTCAGTGCAGAACACCATGGCCCAGACCACAGGGGCAGCCATCTGGTCTCTGACATCAGGACTCTAGTGACAGAACACAAGCCTTGTTAGTCAGAGCTCTGTGCATTGGAGGGTTTTTGCAACCCCCATGCCCTTACGTGGAGCAGCCATTTCTAAGCGACTGCTTTCCAAATGCGTCAGACAGATTCTCCAACAGGCCACCAGCCTTGGTTGACACTGACCTGAGAAAGCTCCCACAAAATTCTCAGTTTTCTGCTCCAGGACAGGCAGCGGCAGCACTGGTGGTTGTTCAGGTAGGTCATTAATTTACAGACGGTTGCACTGAGTGTGGTCCAAGCACAGGATTTAGAATCAGAACAGAGTCACAATCAGCCTCCTTTCTAGGTCTCAGGGAACTCTTCACCACTTCATCTCTGTTCCTCGCTCTGTTAAAATAGGGCCGATCTCTTTGACAGTGTATCCAAGCTTTTCCGACTGACAAGACCCCAGATCACGTTCTGGTGACTTCCCCTCCCCCCTGCCAGCCATCCAAACTGCAGCTGCTGAGATGAACTTCCTCTCCTGGTGCTGTCTTCCCCACTTTCCCAAGTCAGGCTCTGGCTGCCCTTTTTCCATGTCCAGCTCAGACTTCTCCTCCTCACCTCTTAAGCTCCCTATCCAAACATCTCCCTGTGTAAACATCTCCACCTCAGTCATCCCCATCCCATCTTACTGCCACTTCTTCCTTCAGCATCTCCCTGCTACTGGGAAGGGCCCAGCAACCTCAGCTTAGGCTTCCCTTTCTATTCATTCCATCAGACTCACCCGATAGCTCTCTTAGACTCCTAGAGTGATCCCTTTAGTTTGAGTGAGAGGGGCTTGTGCTGAAGGACCCAGGTTCAATCCCCACCAATGCCCGTCGTGTCTACAGTTTTACTTACCTATCAATGTAGGTTGTTCAGCCCATTCCTGGTCATGTGTGGTACATCTGCTGCTGGCCATCTCTGTGATGTAGGTCCCTTATCCACACAAGGACATGGCATATCAAGGCCAATCCAGCAGCTCCCATCCGCTTTTCACCTCCACAATGGACAGTGAGCCCTAGCCTGACTACAGAAAAACAGGGTGGTGTTCTTCATGGGAATCTGCTGAAGCTCCAGTCTCCCCTGCTCCACCCCACCCCCACATGCTAAGGGTTTTCAAAAGATACCACTAATCTCAGATAAATAAAGCATCTAAGATGAGGTCAGTGTGGGTGGATTTACTGAGCAGACATGTTCTAAGAGAAGAAGAGATTCCTTCTCTGCTCTAGTGAGATTCCCATAGAAAAAGTATCTGCTGGTGGGGGTGGGGGCACTGGTGACATTGTAAGAAAGACAGTGACCTCTACCTGTGAAGGTGGCTGAAGCTTCTTGCAGGCAATAGAGTCCAGGATCCTTACACCTCCTTTGGGGATGATTTTCCTAGGAATAAAATCAACACAGCACAATGAGAACAACGTCTCAGTCCCAGGGCTGGGACCCAGGGATAAGGGTTGCTCTCAGCCAGACTATATACCTGGAAACTGATCTTTGTCCCAAACGCCACAATCACCCAGATGAGTGAGTGGTTCCTACCTCCATGAGGGGTGTGTGGTTTTCCATCTAAGCATCACTGAGAGCCAGCACTTCTCGGTTTGACAGGATGAGGTCATCGCCCCCCAAGCTGGGCCAGCTGCAGACTACATTGATGTAGGAGGAAGGCCAGATCCCAGAGCCTGGAAGACAGAGAGGGGAGGAAGCCCCTGCTCATTTCCTGTTCAGAGACCCCATCGAAGAAGGGCCAAGAGGGGAGGGGAGAAGGAAGGGCAGGAAGTGAAGCTGCCCCTGTGGGGAAGGCACTAAAGTAGAAGCCAGTCCAGTTCCCAGATCTACCCCATGTTTGTAGGTGTGACCTTGGAGAGGTCACTTTATTGCTTTCATTCCTGTCTGTAAAATGGGGGTAGTAGGTTCCGCCCCTCCCCAGGAGGTGAGGAGAGGACAGTCCCATTGTCTGCATGGGGCTTGGACACTCTGGGCATGGATTGTGCCACAGGGGAAGGGACCTAGAATTTTCTCTACTATAACCAGGGGAGGAGGATGGCATCAGAAGGTCAAGGAAGGGGGATGGGGCAGAAACTGCTGCCACACACGGGGCTTAGGAATTCAGTCAATGCCAAGGGCTCGGTACCTCCCTTCATCAAATAGTTTCCTTACTGAAAAGACTGACCCCTCCTGTCATTGGCAATCTGCATACTATTTGAAGTCCTTCCTAGTGTCCTCAAGGTGCCCACGTAGTTCTTGAATGTGATGGATTCATTGAACCAAGTCGATAGCTGTGAAGTTCAGAGAGGCAATTGGTAGTGTGGGATGAAATGAGGGGGAAATCTATAGCTAGCAAAAAAAGGTGTCGTTGGCATTTTGGTTTGCAAATTTGGAGCTGATCTGTCCTCTCACCGAAGGTATGAGGACACAGAGGAAGAAGAGTGCCATCTTGGTCAGTTGTTCTATGATAGTCAGTTCCACCATGTGGCCATTTCATTCAGGGAGTTCTGCAATGAAATCCATGGCACTGGCTGCCCATGGCTGGGGCAAAGACATGAGGTGCCAAGATATTTGGTGTGTGGTGCCTTGGTGCAAGTGCAGAAGTCACATGAGTCAATATCAGTCTGAATTTCAGCCCACATCCGGCACCACCAAACGAAGCAGGAGGTTTTGAGGCACCCAAAGTGCCGTGCCAGGGAGTTGCCCTGGTTCGGATGTAGTACCTTCAACCGGGGACATCCTCGCAGTACAGGCGGCCCTTAGTAAATGTTATCGCGTCCCACATGGAATGTTGTTTCTCATTCTTGGCTCCTGATTGTTCAGAGATGTCCCCATTCCCTGGCCAGCGGGTCATCCCAGGAGGCTGATTAAATTAGCATGAGTAGAGCTTGAGGTATGGTAGTGTTAAGCACGTTTCGGGGCTTGAGGAGGAAGGGCTGGTCCAGACTAGCTTTCTCCCTTCTTGGTTATATTCTGCATTAGATGACAGGGCGTCAGCCTGGCCATTCTTAGTTCCATGTGGGCAGTTAAGTAATCTTGAAATTGAAGCAAGAGAAGAATAAGGTCTAGCTGAATTGTCCCTGATTCAGTGCTTTGGCTTTGCGCAGATACTGGAGGCTTTTGTGATCAGTACAAACTTGTGCTG
>NW_020697829.1:0-2884 GCF_002925995.2 Terrapene triunguis | reverse complement strand
CTGTCGACTGCCTCGTCCTCCTCATCTCCTTCCTCATCTTCCCCGTCCGCGAACATCTCCGAGGAAGCGGCCGTCAACAATACCCATCGTCGGAGTCCACGGACAGTGGTGGGGTAGTGGTGGCGGCCGCACCTAGCATGGAATGCAGTGCCTCATAGAAACGGAATGTCTGGGGCTGGGATCCGGAGCATCCGTTTGACGCTTTGGTCTTCTGGTACCCTTGTCTCAGCTCCTTGATTTTCACGCGACACTGCGTTGCATCCTGGCTGTATCCTCTCTCCGTCAGGGCTTTTGAGATCTTCTCGTAGATCTTCGCATTCCGTTTTTTCGATAGCAGCTCCGAAAGCAAGGACTCATCGCCCCACACAGCGATCAGATCCAAGACTTCCCGATCAGTCCATGCTGGGGCCCTCTTTCTATTCTGCGATTGCATGGTTACCTCTGCTGGAGAGCTCTGCATCGTTGCCAGTGCTGCTCAGCTCACCACAATGTCCAAACAGGAAATGAGATTCAAACTAGCCAGACAGGAAAAGGAATTCAAATTTTCCCGGGGCTTTTCCTGTGTGGCTGGTCAGAGCATCCGAGCTCGGACTGCTGTCCAGAGCGTCAACAGAGTGGTGCACTGTGGGATAGCTCCCAGAGTTATTAGCGTCGAATTCCATCCACACCTACCCTAATTCGACATGGCCATGTCGAATTTAGCGCTACTCCCCTCGTCAGGGAGGAGTACAGAAATCAATTTAAAGAGACCTCTATGTCGAAATAAATAGCTTTGTTGTGTGGATGGGTGCAGGGTTAATTCGAGTTAATGCTGCTAAATTCGACATAACCTCCTAGTGTAGACCAGGCCTAAGATATTGAGTTATCATGCACAGAATACCTTGGTACAAAGGGGAAGGCTGGGCCCCTGAATCCCTGCTCTAGCTTACCCCCTCACACATACAGATAGTCCAGGAAGCCATGGGTTATAACTTTCAGATTTGGATGCCTAAAGTTGGCTTTTAAATCCACATTTAGACACCTGCATTAAAGCAGATTATTCAAAGTTGTTTAAGCAATCTGGGAAAAGATTTTCAAAGGCACAATTGGCAGTTAAGTACCTAACTAAAGCTCACCTGGTTGCTTTCATTGTGGCCATTCAACAACTCTAAGGCCTGGTCTACACTAGGCTTTTATGTCGAATTTAGCGCCGTTATATCGAATTAACCCTGCACCCGTCCACACCAGGAAGCCATTTAGTTCGACATAAAGCTCTCTTTAAATCGATTTCTGTAATCCTCCCCAACGAGAGGAGTAGCGCTAAATTCGACATGGCCATATCGAATTAGGCTAGGTGTGGATGGAAATCGACGGTAATAGCTCCGGGAGCTATCCCACAGTGCACCACTCTGTTGACGCTCTGGACAGCAGTCCGAGCTCGGATGCTCTGACCAGCCACACCCCGGGAAAATTTGAATTCCTTTTCCTGTCTGGGCAGTTTGAATCGCAGTTTCTGTTTTGACACCGTGGCGAGCTCAGCAGCAGTGGCAACGATGCAGAGCTCTCCAGCAGAGATGGCCGTGCAATCTCAGACTAGAAAGAGGGCCCCAGCATGGACTGATCGGGAAGTCTTGGATCTCATCGCTGTGTGGGGAGATGAGTCCGTGCTTTCCGAGCTGCGCTCCAAAAGACGGAATGCAAAGATCTATGAGAAGATCTCTAAAGCCATGGCAGAGAGAGGCTACAGCCGGGATGCAACGCAGTGCCGCGTGAAAATCAAGGAGCTGAGACAAGGCTACCAGAAGACCAAAGAGGCAAACGGACGCTCTGGATCCCAGCCCCACACATCCCGTTTCTACGAGGCACTGCATTCCATCCTAGGTGCGGCCGTGTCCCATACCCCCCTCACCCAAAGTCCAAACACGGAGGGGTGGAAGGGGCCGGGAAAAATTTCACTCCACCCCTGCGGACTGCTCTACCACTAGAAGGCTCTCATTCCCCAAAATTTGAAAAGTCCTTTCCTACCCGCCTCACACAAGACCCCGTCCAAGTTTCACCCCCCCCGTTCCATGTGCGGTTGTTAATAAAAAATACGTTTCTGTTCATTACTGTTTCCATCCTCTTCTTTTGGAGGAGAGTCTGTCTGAAGGGGGGGGAAGGGGCTTGGTAATTGGACAGGACAGTCACCTTTAGCAGGGGGCAGGTGCAGCAGCAGGGCACATATACAGTGCAGTGACTAGTTATCCTGGTCAGTCTGGGAGGTGGTTTTCATGTTCTGTGTGGTGGGGGGGGTGGTGTTGCTCTGTGACTTGGTGGCGGGGGAGGGCAGTTACAGATCTTATGCAGCGGTCCTTACCCTGGATCACAGAGCCGCGCAGCAGGGGATCTGTAACCCTCCTCCCCCTGCAAGACAGTCACATAGCCGACACATACACGCAGTCCCGGCCAGGAGGGCTGGCAGGCTCCGTTGAAACAACCAGTCCACCACCGCGGAGCCTGTCATTCCTGGAGTTTAGAAGCATCATTTGCATCACAACACTAAACCCGCCCCCCCGCCACAGTCTGCGTCCCAGGTTTAAAACATTCCCGCGAAAACAGTAATAAAGACAAGGGTGTCCATTAACAAAACAGAACAGATTTTATTTTTTGGGAAGGGGGTGAAGGGGGTATGTAAGTGGAGAGGATAGTCGACGGCAACTGGGTAAAGAAACGGGGGCAAGTTCTGCCTCTGTGTCCACTGGGTACCCTGCTCAGCCTTGAAACTGGCTTTCAAAGCCTCCCGGATGCACAGCGCGTCCCGCTGGGCTCTTCTAATCGCCCGGCTGTCTGGCTGGGCGTAATCAGCAGCCAGGCTATTTGCCTCAACCTCCCACCCCGCCATAAAGGTCTCCCCCTTGCTCTCACA
>NW_020697828.1:2655-17094 GCF_002925995.2 Terrapene triunguis | reverse complement strand
CTGAGCCCCAGTGCCCAGGGCTGAAGCCCTCAGGCTTCAGCTTCAGCTCTGGGTGGTGGGGCTCGAGCTTCGGCCCCAGGCCCCAGCACGTCTAAGCCAGCCCTGGCAACCCCATTAAAACAGGGTCACAACCCACTTTGGGGTCTTGACCCACAGTTTGAGAACCGCTGAAATAGACTAAACACCAGTCCTAATACCCAACTTTGAGGCACCCCACTGCTAACCTTTTTACATATGAAAATAGACCATTTATTCCTGCTCTTTGTTTTCTGTCGTTTAGCAGGTTTCTGATCTAGGACAATACTGTACCCCTCACCCCATGATGACTTAGGCTATGTCTGCACTACAGAGCTTCTAACACTACAGCTGTACCAATGCAGCCGTGCCACTGTAAGATCTCTAGTGTAGCCACTCTTTGCCGACGGGAGAGAGTTCTCCCATCGGCATAATGATTCACCTCCAGCGGGCGGAGGTAGCTATGTGGGAAGGAGAGTTTCTCTCACCTACATAGCGCTGTGCACACTAACACTTATGTCAGTGTAACGTACGTTGCTCAGGGGGTGGAATATTCACACCTCTAAGTGATATAAGTTTTTCAGACATAAGTGGTAGTGTAGACAGCCTTAATTTCCTTAATAACCTTTTGCGAGGAACTTTTTCAAAAACTTTTTGAAAGTGCACATCAATTATGCCAGTGGGTTCTCCTTTGTGCCATACTGTACTGACATACTCACTGACATTTCATAGATTAGTGAGACACAAGCCTAGTCTATTCTAGGAATTTATATTGGTATAGCTACATTTTTCAGGAGTGTGAATAGAGTGTGAATCCACCAAGCTAACCCCTGGTATAGACAGTGCTAGGTTGACGAAAGAATAAGCCTAGCTACTGACTTTGGGGGAGGTGGGTTACCTGTGACGATGGGAGAATCCCTCCCCTCAGCGTAGGGAGTGTCGATGCTGAAGCCCCCCAGCAGCAGTGGTGCAACTGCACTGCTGTAGGGGTTTACGTGTAGACCTACCCACAGTTTTCTTTTCCAGCTGTGCTAGTTGGACTTTTTCCCATCATTCTCATACAGCTGATTTAGAATTCTGGTTTAGTTCTTGTTTCAGCCAGTTTACCAGGCACTGACGTAAGGCTCACTGGGCTGTAACTCTCAGAATTACTCCGGCCAATTTTTTTAAGCTGGGTACAACATTCCCAACCCTCTGAATCTCCAGAAGTGTAGCTGATTTTAATGAGAGATGTGTATTATCGTTAGCAGTTCAGCCATATCGCTCTGACGTCATTTCAGAACTCTTGGGCGTTTGGCACCTGGCAGGGATCTACGCTGCTCATGGTGGCTGCTGGCTCTTTAACTTATCAGTTGTTCCAATATCTCGTCTTCACACCTCAATCCCTGATATTCATTTCCTGAACAGAGCAGCTCCAGGGCAGGTCTCTCCCCAACATTCTCTGTGGTGCAAACTGATGCAAAGAAATAAGCCAGTCTCTCAGCATTGTCCTTACCCTCCTCAATTGCTCCATTTGTCCCCTGCGGATCCAGGGGACCCATCGATTCTCTCACAGGCTTCCTGATTCTGATGGACTGAAATAATTCCCTAGTATTTGTTTGATATCTCTGGCTGTTCACTGCTAATTCCATTTAGCCTCCTAATTCCCATCATGCACTTCACCTGATGTACTTTATGCTCCTTTCTGCTGGCTTCACAGGGTTAATATTTTCCACTTGCTGAGGGATCCCTGTTTGGCTCTACCACCTCCTTCACCTGGACAGGTGGGGTTACAATATTTCTCCCCTTGCTAATTCCTTTGCTGCTCAGGCGGTGCCAGGCTCTGGTTGCTGACGTAGCCTCCAGGTTGAGTCTAAGGGTATGTCTTCACTACGCGCCGATCCGGCGGGTAGCAATCGGTCTATCGGGGATCGACTTACCGCGTCTCGTGAGGACGCGGTAAAATCGATCCCTGATCGCTCTGCCATCGACTCCGGAAATCCACCTCGGCAAGAGGCGGCAGCGGAGTCGGCGGCAGCGCGGCAGCGGTCGACTTTCCCCCGTCCTCACCGCCAGGTAAGCTGACCTAAAATACGCAACTTCAGCTACGATATTCACGTAGCTGAAGTTGCGTATCTTAGGTCGGAACCCCGCTGTAGTGTAGACCCAGCCTAAGGATTTTAACTTCCCTGCTTTAAAGTCTTTTTGACTCACTTCTCTTCTGCAAGATAATGTGATATTAGGGTGACCAGACAGCAAGTGTGAAAAATCAGGACAGGGGATGGGGGGTAATAGGCGCCTATATAAGACAAAGCCCCAAATAGCGGGACTGTCCCTATAAAATCAGGACATCTGGTCACTTTATGTGATATTGACTCATTTCTCTTTGTTTTATTTTCAGACAAACTCCAGGTTCAGCTCAGTAAGTTCCATTCCCCCCTGTATCACCCTGTGTGACATTGTCTCCTGCTCAGCGTGTCGGTGTTCAGGGGCGTTCTCACTCCTCTGTCTGTGTTTGGTTGCAGGGTGGAGAAGCGCCCAGATCTACGCAGGTACTGTACATACCACTGATGTTTTATCCATGGTGAGGCCCCACCTCCCCCTGGGAGTTCTCTGCTCCTTTCCCTGCACAGAGCATTTTCCTATGACATTCAATAGGCTGGAAACAGCAATGTCACTGGGGTGGATGGAAAGGGGCAGGCAACATCCCAGGTTTATTGCAGAGCAGGGACCTGCCCCCTTTGGGAAAGGGCTGATTGGTGAGGGAATACTGCCCCCTGGTGTCACCTTTGCAGGGCCGTACCTGGGCTCTGCAGGATGGACATTCTTAGCTGTGCATCATTTGCCCTGAACTGCTCGGCTCTCTCCTCCCAGCAGCATCACCATGCTCAGACCGAGCTTTAGCCACAATTTTCTTCTAGCACAACAGGACCAGACAGGAGCTGTTCAGTGTCCCCCTGGATTTGGGGGGGAGGGAGGCCCTGACCCCACTGCAAGAGCAGACACGTTTTTATATCCAGCTTGTGACGCTCCCCTGAACCAGTTTCAACAACAAACTGTGCCCCGCCCACACGGCAGATTTTCTCACTCGCTGCCCCATGCCTGCGGCTCCTAGACTCTCTGGACCCAGAGCTCCCTCTGTGCAGGTACGGCCACCCCGCAGTCCCCCTGCTACAGCCACTGACACACCCGGGCCTTGTAACGTCTTGGACAGACTCACAGATTTCCCAGGACAGCGACCTGAACAAAGGGACAATCCTGGGAAAACCTGGACAGGTGCCAACCCTAGTCCTGTCCACACAGCACAGTAACACCCAGCTGAGCCAGGTACAGGCAGCCAGACACGTGCCAGCCCAGCCCCTGGCAGGGACGCTGAGCTACCATGGTCACTAAGAGTGTTAACTCCCCAACGTGCCACACACCACGCTTAGAGCCCCCAGGGCCCTGGGCCCAGCCCAGAACAGCTGTCACCTAGACTCATGGCAATGCAGGGCTGGACGGGACCTTGAGAGGTCACCTAGTCCAGCCCCCCATGTTGGGTCAGGGCCTAGAACATCCCTGGCAGGGGTTTGTCCAGTTCTTACAAACCGCCAGTGACGGGGATCCCACAACCTCCCTTGGAGCCGGGTCCAGAACGTCACTGCCCTGAGAGTTAGAAAGTGTTTCCTCATCTCCAGCCTCAGTCTCCCTTGCTGCAGATTGCGTCCATTGCTCCTTGGACAGACCCTCGCCCTGCCCGCTGGGGCACTGGGGATGTCACCGAGTGTGAGCATCGCTGGTATCGCACTGCGGGGGGGAGGGGAACCAGCTGGCTCAGGGGGGCAGCTGGGGCCTTTCACTCCCCAGTCACCGATCTCAGCAAAAGCTCAGAGTCCGGTTCCCAGCAGGCAGGAGCTCCCATCATAGCTCACATTAATGGCAGCCTCACCGGCCACCTCCGCAGGGAGGCCAAGGCCTGATCAGGCCCCAGGGACGGTTCCTCCCCAGGGAGAGACTCCAGCAGGTGTCAGGGTTGAGCCATGTTGGCAGGACAGTGGGGGGCTCACACGGCCGCTGTGATGTCCTCGCACCCTCAATACACAGAGCTCCAGCAGGAGGGGTGTAAAACCCCACTTGTACCCCCCGCACTGAGCTCACTGACACTGCCCCAAGCCCCCTCTCCTCCCCAGGATGGGGGGGGTGAGTTAGGGGCACCAGAAGAGCGGGTTGCAGGGAGCTATGGCCCCATCACTTTTAAAAGTGGGAGGGTTTGGCCTCCCACTTTTTACTGGCCATAAGGGTTAGGGTTAGAGAGAAGCGACTGGAGGGACAGGGTCTTGGGGGGAAGAGGCGGTGCAGGGAGAAGGGGTGGTGTGGGGACAGGAGCTTGGGGCAAAGGGTGGAGTAGGAGTGGGGCCTTGGGAGGAAGGGGCTGCACGGGAGGAAGGGGCTGCACAGGTGGGCAGGGCCACGGTTCAGGGACCAGTGGGCCCTCTACTTTTAGAGACCTTGCATCACTCCTGGGGAGAGTACCATTCCAGATCCTGATCCCAAAGCCCAGAGGTGCCAACTTCTAATGTACCAGGGGGATGGTCAACAACCACACTGCCCCAGGCCCCACCCCCACTACACACCTCCTCCAATGCCCCACCCCCACCCTTCCTCTTTCCGCCCCACTCCACCCCCACCCCACCTCTTCCCTCCCTGTTCCGCCCCCTCCCCCGAGCACACCCTGCCGTAGCTCCTCCCCCTCACCCCAGTGCCTCCTGCAGGCCGCTAAACAGCTGATCACAGTGGGTGTGAGGTGCTTGGAGGGAGGGGGAGGTGCTGATCATCGGGACCACTGGCAGGGGAGGTGCTGGGGCGAGGGGGAGGAGCTGATTGGTGGGGTTCCTGGTGCATGCCCAGCACCCACCATTTTTTTTCCATGGGTGCTCCAGCTCTCCCCAGGACTGATGCAAGCTCTCTAAAAGTAGAGGGGCCACTGGTCCTTGAACCGTGGCCCTACCCACCTGTGCCGCCCCTTCCTCCCAAGGCTGGAGCACCCTGGAGCACCCACAGATTCAGCGCCTATGCACATCTGTGTATTTGCTGGATGCGCAGAGCTCTCTGGGTGGAGACACTTTCACACTGACCCAGGAATTGGTGCTGGGAGGCCCCAATGCCCAGGAGGCTGAGGGCTCTCACTCCCCGGCCCTGGGGAGTGAAGGGAGGGGCCCTGGGGCTGCTGTTCCCTGTCCCAGAAATAGGGTGAAGGGGACTTGGACACAGACAATGTCCCGGCTTGTGCTGTGAGGGGCAGACCTGGCTCCACCCTGGGGTTCAGAGCCTGAGCTCCAGCCTGAGCCTGAATGTCTACGTGGCTATTTTTAGGGCCAAAGAGGGAGCCCCGCAAGCCTGAATCTGTCCACCCAGTTCTGAGACTCGCTGCCGAGGGCTGTGCAGATGAACCCAAAGTGTCTCCAGAGTCTGGGTGTGAAAGTTCCCAGCGTGTCTGACCCAGGGCTGGTTAATGAGAGCGAGGGAGCTGGCTGGCGCAGTCGTTAGATGGAGACACCTGAGCCCCCCTGGGGCTCTGAGATGGTCTTGGGTGATCATTATCTGCTCTGGGAGAAGCCTAGGCGCATCTACAGAGGGTCTGTGCTGCTGGCAGAGTCCATGGGACAAATCACTCTGGGCAGAGAGTTCAGGCTGGAGCCGAGTCTCCATTTTCAGCCTGATTTTGGGGTTGAGATCAGGAGTCCAGGGGGATTTTTTCTATCCAGGGCAAATTAAATAGCAGCTCTGGAGTGTTTCATAGCTGATGTCCTGTGTCTGGCCTGCCCATAACTGCGTTTCTGGGGGTGTTGACAGTCACTCACTGCGAGTCACTGGGATTTGGGCTCCTAAGTTGCTCAGACAGGTTTGCAGTGGAGCTGGGTGAAATTTGGGTACAAATAGTTTGTTTGCAGAAAAATTATATTTCGGTTAGACTGAAGCTATTTGCCAATCTATGTCGAGTTTGCTGAATAGTTTTAATGAACAGAAAAAGGTGCCACCACTTCCCTTCTAGCCTTTAGCCCAGTGGCTGGGCCCTCAGCTGGGAGCCCCAGGTTCAATCCCCCCAGGTGATGTGGGGAAAGAATTGGAATTTGGGTGTGTGTCCCGTCCCCCCCCCCCAGGTGAGGGCTGGAACCGCTGGGCTCCTGGTGTCTGGTGTGGGGCTCCCTCAATCTCTCCTGCTGAAGTCGTCCCCCTGTGTCTAAACACTGCCATGGGCACTGGGCCAGAGCATGGGAGTGAGAATGACTCTGCAGCCCAGTGGGTCGGGCCCCCACCTGGGAGCCCAGAGTCCAGCTCCCCTGCTCCAGTCAGGGCCGGCTCTGGCTTTTTTGCCGCCCTAGGCAAAAAAGCCTCTGGCCGCCCCTCCCCCCCCGTGGCCGAGGGAAGGGCACCAGGGGGAGGGCGGCCAGAGCGCCGGGGGGAGGGCGGCGAGCCCGGCCGTGGCCCCGCTCTCCCCGGGGGCCGGAGTGCCGCGCCGCCCCGCTCCAGGTGCCGCCCCAAGCACAAGCTTGGTGGGCTGGTGCCTGGAGCCGGCCCTGGCTCCAGTGACCCTGTAATTATTGATCCATAACCCCAGTGAGGGGAGGGGTTACGGCTCCTGGTACAGGAGTGTCTCAACCATGTCGGTGCTCCCGTGCAAACCCCTAGTGCAGACGTGCTGCACAGGTGTGAACTGGGACTGGCCCCTGGTGCAGCTTCTCCCAGATGGAGGAAGCAGGATCCTGTCTGAGGATCAGAAACATGTGAGACGCAGAGACACATGTCAGGATCTGCCTGACAATCCTGAGAGATTTGATTATCTGATTATTGTGTGTTTGTCCTGTGCGTGGGGACGGCACCAACCTGCTCTTAGTAACAAACCAACCACACGGCCCCAGACCAACAGAGATTCCCTGGGGCCTGCCCCCTTCACCCCTCTGCACCCATGGCACATGCCCCCCCCTTACCCTTCCCTCACCCCTGTGCTCACCTGGCCCCTGCCTCTATCCTCCCCCCTCCACCTCGCCCTACCCCTTCCTTTCAACCCCTTTCTGCTCCCCTTGGCCCCTGCCCCGTTCCCCCACTTTGTCTCCCTGGCACGTGCCCCTGCCCTCCACCCACCTCTCCTCCTCTAGAACTCCCCCTCCCTTCATCCCCCTGCCCTCCTGGCACCTCCCCCTCTCCCCAAACACCCTCTGCACCCTGGAGCCCACCCCCCACTTCACCCCCTGCTACCACCTGCAGGCCTCCTGACCGCAATTCTGGGCCCCGGGGCAGAAAAGTCAATGGGCCCCCTGCACGCACAAGCTGCACCCGCGTGGATGCTGTCCGCTTGGCATTAGGGCCGTGCTGCACCTGCGCTGACTGGTGCCCAGCGAGCTGTTGGTTGCGCTGCTGGCCGCGCTCTTGTGGCACGGCCAGGGCTTCCACATGCCCACCTGGTAGGGTTGCCAACTGTTTAATCACGCAAACCCTGCCCCTTCCCTGAGGCCATGCCCCTGTCCCATCCCTTCTCTAAGGCCCCGCCCCCGCTCACCCCATCCGCCCTCCCTCTGTCGCTCACTCTCCCCCACCCTCACTCAGTTTCACTAGGCCGGGGCAGGAGGTTGGGATGCAGGAGGAGGTATGGGGTGCAGGCTCTGAGAGGGAGATTGGGAGTGGGAGGAGTTTGGGGTCGGGCTTTGGGAGGAAGTTTGGCTGCAAGAGAGGGTGTGGGCTATGGGAGGGAGTGTGGTTGCTGGGTGTATGCTCTCGGAGGGGTGTGGAGGGCGAACTCTAGGCTAGGGCAGGGGGTTAGGGGGTCGGCACTTACCTCAGGTGGCTCCCAAAAGCAGCCGGCACACCCCTCTGGCAGCGGCTCCTAGGTGGGGCAGCCAGAGGGTCTCCATGTACTGCTGCCCACCAATGGGAGCCTTCCTTCTCCCACACAGACCCCCTCCCCTTGCCCCCTGGCACAAGCTCCTTCTCTCACCCTCTGCACTCTGGTGCCTGCCCCTTCCCTCACTCCTTCTACCCTCTGGGTCCTGCTCCTCCCCTCATGTTCCCTCGCCCCCCCACAGTGCCCACACCTCCCTTCACACCCCTCTGTCCTTCTAGGGCCTGCCCTTTTCCACACTTCTCTCTCTGTCCCCTCATGCTCACCTGCTCCCTCACCGCCCACTCTGCCCCCTGCCCTCCTTGCATCTGCCCCTCTGCTCAGCCCCCTCCCCAACCCTCCTGGGGTTTGCCCCTTCCCACCATCTCCCTCTTGGTGCCCACCTCTCCCCTCACTCCCCCCATTCCCCTCTGGTGCCTGCCCCACCCCTCACTGTCTTTGTCCCCTGGTCACCTGCGCCTTCCCCCATCCCCTCCTTTGCCCACCTCATGCCCGTTCCCTCGCCCCCCTCTAGCCCCCATGTGCCAACCCCTCCTTTTTCACCCCCTCTGCCTCCCTGGTGCCTGCCCCTCCATTCACCCCTTGTGTCAGGTGGTGCAACCCCCTTCCTTCTGCCCCCCTCTGTGCCCCAGTGCCTACCCCTTTTCCTGCCCCCCTTTGGTCCCCTGATGCCCACCCCTCCCCTCTCTCCCCTTAGGCACCAACCCCTCCTCTCACCCCCCTCTACCCCTGGGGCCTGCCCCTCCTCTTCCATTCCTCCCCTCACCCCACTTTGTCCCCTGGCACCAGCCCCTCCCCTCTCCCTGCTCTGTCCTCCAGTGACCCCCCTGCCCTAGCCAGCTCCTCTCCTCCAGGTTCCTGCCTCACTCTGTCCCCTTGGCGCCTGCCCATTCCCTCCCCCCCCCCCATGCTCCGGGTGCCTGCCCCACTCCTCATCCCCCCACCACTGGCACCTGTCCCTCCCCTCGACTCTGATCTGCCCCTCTGGAGTCCACCCCTCTCCTCATTTCTCCTGCCCCTTGGAGCCCCCCCATTCCCTCACACCCCTTTGCCCCCTGCTACCCGCCCCTTCCTTTGCTTCCCTGTGCCCCCTGGGGTCTGTCCCCTTCTTCTTGATGCCCACCCCTCCCTTCACCCCCTGGAACCGGCCCTTCCCTCCCCCTCCCACTCCTGATGCAGGCTTCTTCCCTTGCCCCCCATTGCTCTTGTGCCTGCCCCTCCCCTCACTCATCTCTGTTCCTCCCCTTTCCTCTCCCAGTATCAGCCTGGCCCCTCCCAGTCACTCTACTGCCCTCCCCTCCCCCTCCCGCACCGACACCTCCCCCCCACACCTTCCTGTCCTTCACCTCAAGGTCTCACAGGCAGAGGGGTCCTGACTCCCCTCAGGCAACAACCCCTCCCCCCCCCAGCAATTAACGGGGACGCAGGTTAATTTCCCTTTGATCCCAGTGACCAGCCCCTGCCCCTGGCCCTGGCCCTGGCCCTGACTCTGTGACTCTCTCCCCAGTGGACGTGACTCTGGATCCAGACACGGCAAATACCTGGCTCATCCTGTCTGAGGATCGGAAACGTGTAACAGATAGAAACACACGCCAGGATCTGCCCAACAACCCTGAGAGATTTGATACTTGTCCCTGTGTCCTGGGTGCTGAGGGGTTCACGGGTGGGAGGCGTTACTGGGAGGTGGAGGTGGGAGACAAGACTAGATGGACTCTGGGGGTTTGTAGGGAATCTGTGAGCAGGAAAGGGAAGCTTACATGGACACCTGTGAATGGATACTGGGTCATGTGGCTGAGGGATGGGGAATACAAGGCCCTCACCTCCCTCAGGACCCCCCTCCCCATGCTCGTCAGGCCCAGCCGGGTGGGGATTTTCCTGGACTATGAGGCGGGCGAGGTCTCATTTTACAATGTGACTGACAGGTCCCATCTCTTCACTTTCACTGACACCTTCTCCGGGACGCTCCACCCTTATTTCTGTCCCGGTCACAGTGATGGGAGTACAAACGCGGCTCCCCTGATAATCTGCCCAGTCCCAGCTGAGGCCGGAGGGAATCTCTGTCCCTGACAGTGACCCCGCGGTACAGACTGTCCCCTCCCAGCGCTGCTGCTCTTCCCGCCCCCAGTGGTGGGGGTCAGTTAGTGCCGGCAATTGGACTTTTTGTGCTGACCGGATGCTGCCAGTTTCCCTTTTCAGCTGGAGGTTCCAGTTGAAAACCGGACACCTGGCAACCCCCAGCCCTCACCTTCCCTGTCCCCTGCCCCAGGGGTAGCAGATGGTGGTGGATGGCGTCATTCACTCCTGTCAGAATTTTCTACCCCTGTGAAATCTCAATGTAAAATATGAAAGAAAAAAGATTATTCTAATTTAGAAAATAATATTATAACAAAGTGTAAATACAAGAATATTTTAATTTACATTTCAACAGTATTTCACAAACAAGCTTCTAAACATAATTTTAGAAATGGAATTATTTACATTTATTTTTTGATTCTTCTCTCAAATCTATATTGAAGTTTAACTTCTCTAAATAACGTCATTTGCATTTCAACTGTGGAATTTCAAGAAATCCAAAATATTTATCTTAACAAAATAAACTATTAAATTGTCAGACTGGGTTGTTCAGTTACAATGTACATGTGTCATAAACATCACAACTACACACATGTGCAGCTGCTCTCTCTCTCTCTCCCCCTCTCTTTATTGTCTTGACTGGTTCTCTCTGGCAGGCAGGGCACATACACCCACCTCCTGTACTACACCTTTGACAATTAATAGGTGAAAAAATGATAGAATTAATTAAGCAATATATTTAAGTTAACTCACGCAAGATTATATAATATTCTTTGAACTTCTGTCAGCATTAATTCATGTGATGTTTAACTTTCTAGTTACATATAATTGGTAATCAAGATATGACCCTTCCTTTCTTTTTCTCACATCAATTAACAAAACACGGTCTCCAACCTCAAACGCTCTCTTCCTATAGATAGAAATCTCTTCTACAATCTCCATCTTTTTGGTTTATTTTTCTTTAAAAATATTATTTGCAGGCAATGTACTGTCAGTGTCCACTGCTGATTTCAATGTACTGCTGGGCTCTTCCTGCTCTTGGTAATAAGGACACAACAAATGCAGTTTGATAAAGAAATAGAGAGAGGTTTCTTTAAATCAATGGAGATATCCTATCTCCTAGAACTGGAAGGGACCTTGAAAGGTCATCAAGTTCAGTCCCCTGCCTTCACTAGCAGGACCAAGTACTGATTTTGCCCCAGATCCCTAAGTGGCCCCCTCAAGGATTGAACTCACAACACTGGGTTTAGCAGGCCAATGCTCAAACCACTGAGCTATCCCTCTCCCCATTATTCAGTATTCCTTTACTGAATCATCACAAATTAACTTAATTGTATTAAAGACACTGGCACTTAGTGACACATAACATGAAATTTGGTGAAGCTTTCTTGGGAAACCTTTCTTCTCGGCCATAAATCAGTCAAAAGGGTGATATTTTTGTTGTCGTGTGAGGTTTAGAATACAAAGAAAATAAAATTGCTCCAGGAAATTCATCACAATTCCTCTGGGTTCTGTCCACCACCTTCTGGAATGCTCTGTAAAAATAGTGACCAATTGATCTAATTCCTTGAAATTAGTGATTGAACCTAATTTCTTGAAGCACTACCTGAGCAGAGTCTGAGGGGAGGCACATCACATGGCATTGCTTTTTGTTTTAAACGTGATGCATTATGAACATTTTCAATGTAATAATTCAGTTTTGAAGATTTATTCACAATATGCCATTCATGGCAGTGTGCCCTAAACTTACCTTGATTATTTGAAAATAAATACCCTAAAATTATCTTGTGATGGATTCATTTGTGTTTTTATCCCATCTGCTGGTGTCTAGGTGGCATGGGCTGCTGAAGCTATGTGTTTTTCCTAGTTTTTAATACAGGGAAATGTTAATCTAAAAATAGATAATTTCCCCCTAAAATTTCCTTCAGAAATATCTGTGTTTCTTTCCCTATTTCTCACTGACTTATGTGTAATTACTGTGTTTTCTTATCCAATCTTATTGTGTTATTACATGGGGAAATATGTTGGCAAATAGGTTAATATACAACATGGTTTTTACTAACTGACAAGACATAAAAATGTGTTGTCACTCACAATTGACAGCATGAAGTGTCAGGAAGAGATTGCAGGAATGTTCATTTTTAAATTTCTAATTATGAATGGGCTCCCCCATCAGTTCCTGCAACCCCTGGCTGGCAGACCTCTCTGTGAATTAAGCAGCATGCAGTCTGCCAGGGAACTTCCACCAAGTGTCTTTATGACTTTTTATGGTGCATCACAACATAGCAGCAGTTACGAGCAGCCCCCTTCCTGCTCCCTGGTTCAGACTTTTACACTGCTGCTTTCTTCTCAGCGCTGAGCTAGTGACCTCACCAGGGCTCCCCACAGGGAGCTGGGAGCCTCCAGGCAGCAGTCGGGCTGGCAGCATGGAGCAGGGCAGGCTCAGCCCAGCTCGGAGCAGGAAGCCTGGGCAGCAGCTAGGCTGGGAGCGGGGTGGGCTGTGGGGCATCCAAGCTCCAGGCACGGAGGGCACAGCCAGGCTAGGACAGGGGAGCCTCAAGGCAGCTGGGCCCTAGCTGGAGCCTCCTACCTGCAGCCCCCTACCTGCCCCCGGAACAGCCTGGCTTTTTAGTCAGCGGAGCCATGAAACTGCCAAGAATGACAGCCAACAGCTGATGTAAGTGAGACAGTGTCTACACACACACTGCATCACCCTAACTACACCCACATAAGCCCTGCGCCTCTCATGGAGGTGGAGTTGTTATATCAGTGTAGTAGGGCAATTACATCAGTGGGAGCAAGGCTGTAGTGTTACACTGACACAATTAGTTTGATGTAATCTGCCTTACATCGATCTAACTCTGCAGTGTAGGACCAAGCCCCGGTCCCAGCCACGGCGATAACTATTCCCTACGCTGTACTCCTGGGCAGCCTCCTCGATGGCAACCACCCTGTGAGCGCGGTGAGCCCGGGATTGGATCCAAGCACATATTCACTGGGATTGTCCAGCATTCCAGGGAACCAAAGCTTCCAACTCTTGCCAGGCATGTTCGAGGGAAAATCAGAAAGTCCCAGTTGTTGATCTCAGGCTCAGGAGCTCCCTCCTCTGGTTCAGACCACAGGAGGCTGGACACCTGCCATTTCCAATGCACAAGCAAAGTAGCGTGAATCCCTGTGCAGGAGGTGTGCGTTGGGAAAGTCGGCCTGTGACCGATCTCTGGGTGGAATGTCGGAGGAGGATTTCTGGGTGTGGTTTCCAGTGTTGTGTTTGGTTTGGTTTGTATAATTCCTCCTCTAGGTAAGCAGGGAGGGATGTAAGGCCAGATTTTCAGAGGTATTTAGTGCCTAGCACAACAGGATCTTTGGTCCATGACTGGTGAGCTCCAAGGTGCTACAAGAATAAATAGTAATAATAAAGGGATAGAGAGGAATCAGTCTGTGACTCTCCTGCTCCAGCCTTCCTGACCTTTGCATGTGGACTGGACTTTTAATGTGTAGAGACAACATAATCACAAATCTTCTATAGACCCAGAGTGCACTGCGTCAAAGTAATCCCCAGGCTCTTATCATAGTAACGTGTGTCTGTCTGGGCCCTGGTGGTGTTTAGGTCTCAGCTCTGGTGCGGAAACAAATCCCTGAACAAAACCCTGATCCTGCCCCCCAGATAACTGCTGTTTCAAAAAACACAAAGCCAAACAGTTAATCCTCATATTTGAACAGACAGGTGGGGTCACAGATCTGCACCATTCATTGAGTGCTACTTCATGTTTGTACCACAAGAGGGTTGCATTTGGGAGTTGCAAATACTTATCCCCCCCCGTCCCACAGTCAAGAAGGAGCTGATCCCACAGAGTCTAGCAGAACCTTTGGGTGTATCCAAGCCCCACTGAGCAGCTGCCCAGCTCAAGGGGACCAGGAGACCTCAGGGTATTTCGAATATCTGCCTGAGTTACTGTGAGCCGCATCTCAGTTTGGTCACTCACATGGGTGATGTTTATTTTGTGGGAGGAGCTTAGAATACTTTCTCCAACATCCTTCCTCCTCCCCTGCACCGCTCCCCTAACCTGTACTCTGATCTGTATATTCCTGTCACTCAGCCTACACTGCCACAGCCCTGCTGGATTTAACATCCTCCTCAGACCAAACAGATCACTGTTGTTGCTTGGAAACAAGCCAGAGGTTAAAGGGAATTCTGGGTTCTCCCATTCAAGTGAGAAACATCAAACCCCAGCTCAGCAGCAAACACCAACACAAGTCACTGGCCTGCTGCCCTCAGGTCTAATGAGGGTTCTAAAAGAAAGTTATTGATTGCAAAAGGCACCGGTGTTGTCGTTCACCAGAAGGTCTGAGATCATGTCCGCCCAAGGCAACACGTCCTTTGGTGAGCCTGTCTTTCGGAAGCTCTGTCCCTGCACAACAACCTGGCATCTGATCCTCAGCCGAGCCCTTTCCATGGAGAGTGAGGTGCAGGATGGAGGAGAAGGCTGAGAGGTGTC
>NW_020697828.1:0-2645 GCF_002925995.2 Terrapene triunguis | reverse complement strand
GAAGGTAAAACCCACCCACATCCCAGGCACAAGTCATTGGCATCCAGCCCAGCCCCCCAACTCCCACAGTCACTGCGCCCCCAGCCAGGGCCGGCTTTAGGCCAATTCCACCAATTCCCCCGAATCGGGCCCCGCGCCTAAGAGGGCCCCGCGCCCAGTGGCAGGGCTGCCAGGGTGGGGGCAAGTGGCCGAGAATCCCTTCCCTGGCTAGAGGCTACTTTTTAATTTTTACTCATCCGGCGGCGCTCCGGGTCTTCGGCGGCACTTCAGCGGCGGGTCCTTCACTCATTCCGGGTCTTCGGCAGCACTTCGGCAGCAGGTCCTTCAGTGCCGCCAAAGACCCGGAGCGAGTGAAGGACCCACCGCCAAAGACTAGGAGCGCCGCCCGGTGAGTACAAGCCCCACATGTTTTTTTACGTGTTTTTTTTTTTTTTTTAGTCATCCCTGCTGGGGCCCCGTCGAAACTGTTCGAATTGGGCCCCGCACTTCCTAAAGCCGGCCCTGCCCCCAGCCCCTGGGCAGGAGTGCTGGCTGCAGCCCCTCTGCAGCACTTGGGTCACTGGAGAACCCTGCAACGGTGCTCAGGGCAGCAGCATCTCTGCCTGGTCACTCTGTACAGCCTCCCCACAGTCCCCAGGGGTTCATTATTCAGGGAGGGGGGTTGCTGTGGATCTCCAGGCCATGGGGGAGTTTCACCTACCGAGCAACAGAGGCAGAGCAGGAGCCAGCACTCAGGGGACCCCATCTTCTTAGCCCTGTGCCCAGGGCCATACAACGCTGCCTCCTGAATGTGACACAACAGACATATGAATACAGTGTGAGTACAATAGCAATTACTCCTGAAACTCAAGTAATAGACAGGGATGATTTTGTGGTTGCAGTTGATCATTTTATTTTCAGATATTTCAGTGCTTTCTTTAATTCAGACTGTAGCTATACCGTTATAATCCGTAGTGTCTGGTCTGGCATGCAGCAAACTGCAGGTGTTCCGCATTACAAACATTTGTCACACATTTTGATTGCTGGTGTCCTACCAGCATCGATAACTGTCACTTGCCCCTGTTCACAGTCCAGACAAACCTGGATCCTGCTGGGGACCTGGGGCAGGGGGATTCAGAGGGGAGGTGAAAACGTGGAACTGACCCCCGCACTGCCCCACAGCTTATCTAAAGCTAGAGAGGCTGATTTCAGGGTCCAGAGTGGGATAGTCCCCACTACGGTAACCAGATGTCCCGATTTTATAGGGACAGTCCCGATATTTGGGGTTTTTTCTTATATAGGGTCCTATTACCCCCCCAACTCCTGTCCCGATTTTTCACACTTGCTATCTGGTCACCCTATTCCCCATCCTCCATGTCTCTGGGACATACTCTGAGCCGGAATTCCAGCCACACCCAAAGCCAGGGGCAGATTCTTTGACACTTTCTGACCCAGGATCCCCAGGGTCCTCCTGGATCATAGAGCACAGTGGCAAACAGACTGCACAATTCCTGGATCCATGAAATTGGTTTCTCTACCTGAATGCTCACTGAATGCTCTGTATGGTTTGACAGTGCAGAGGCTGCACAGAGTTGAGACCTAATGCAACCTCCAGGGTCACAGAGATGGCATGATAGAAATTCCACAGGAGGAGGTCATAGAGACTGCGCTGTCTGACTGAGGTGGGATATTCCCCCACGCCCTGTGTCTCAAGAACACAGTCTGAGCTGGGTTCCCAGCACCTAGATCTAGGGGTGGATTCTCTCCCCAGGGACAGAGCCCATCAAGAAAGTGAAGATCGGGGCCTCATCACCAGCATCAATAAATGTCACCTGCCCCCGGTCACAGTCCAGACAAACCCGGATCCTGCTGGGCACTCGGCTCAGGGAGAAGGAGTCACAGGGGAGGTGAGATCCTAGAACTGACCCCTGCACCGCTCCACAGCCCAGATCCCCCTCTTAGTGTTAAGGCTGATCCATCCCTTCCTCCCCACAGACTCTCTGGCCACCCCCACAGCCCAGTATTCCCTGGACCCCACCTCCACCTCCCAGCAATGTCTCCCTGAGGTGAATCCCTCACAGCCCAACACAGGGGGATCAGTGTCAAATCTCTCAGGGTTGTTGGGCATTTGCTGCTGTGTGTCTCCCCATCTCACACTTTTCTAATCCTCAGACAGGACAAGGTTGGGATGAGCCGTGTCTGGATCCAGAGTCACATTCACTGGGGAGAGAGACAATCAGAGTGTTAGGGGCAGAGCTCACCCCTGGGGAAGGTTGGGGCCATTTATCACACTCCCCTGGCTGGGTCAGGCCTGGATCCCAGGGAGCTGCCTCTGTCCTGGGCACCTGACACTGAGCAGAGCTGTCACTGCAGTTCCTCAGTCTGTTTAATGAGACCCACTTCATTGGTTTCTCGTTTCCTTCCAGAGGCTTCATCTCCCACCTCCCCCTGCTGGGGCTGCTTCATTCCCAGTGGCAGAGACACAGCCAGGAAGGTTTTAGTGGGGAGGGGGTTTCCCTCAGGGGTTTAAAGCTATTACCTGCCTCTTCTTCTTCCTTCTCACTAAAACCTTCCTTGCTGTATCTCTACTGCTGGGAATGGAGCATCCTCTCTGTTCCTTCACCTGGGAGTGGAGAAACAGGCAGCACTGGGGAAGAGCCAATTAA
>NW_020697827.1:0-4864 GCF_002925995.2 Terrapene triunguis | reverse complement strand
CTTACATCACAAGCCCTGAGCACACAGCTCCCCTTCTACCTCTAACACTGCCGGCTGCATTTCCAAGCTCTGTTCATTTACAGATCTTCCTCTAAAGTTGGGCCATGGCTCAGGTCAGTCTGGGAGTTGATTAACTCTTTCTGGCCCTGTCACCTTTCAATGAGATATTATATCACACTCATAACGTCACAGGCGGGATCTCAAGGAGCCTCGCTCTCCCGCCCCCAGGGCCTGGCTTCGTGTGTGTCCCCCCCCCCCCCCCGGAGCCCTGTCCTTGGTGGCCTCCCCGCTGCTGCTGCCGGTGCCCGGGTGGCTGTGGCAGAGCCCGGCCCCACCGGCTGGTGACCTACTGCTGCTCTCACATAGGTGAAGCGTCGCTCCAAGAGAGGCCAGGTGGGCCTGGTGCAGGTGGGCGTGGAGACCTATGGAGGTGGGATTTGGAGCACCTGGTTCGACCGGGACCTGACTGTGGCCGGGCGGGTGATCGTAAAGGTGAGTCTGGCCTGGCCCGCAGCTCCGCGTCTGCAGCTCTCAGCTCATGGTGGGATCTGCTCCCGTCCACGGGTCCCGGACCCTAGAGTCTGTCCGTCCGTCCGTCGCACCCACACTCCCCCTCAGAAGTCAGCAGGTTCCGACTCCCTACCCCGGGCGTGGAACACACACCTCCCCCGTCTGCAGGGATATGGGGGTGGGGGTCCTGCACTGCCGCCCTCTTCACCCCACATGGTGGGCGGCTGGGGGGGCAGGTGCAGAGGGAACACCCCAGGCAGGCAGAGACCCTCACCCCGTGGATTGCTGGGGGCCAGGCCTGTCCTTCCCCTGGACGAGGGCTGACTCCTGTGGGTGGGGACAGGGGAGGTCCCTGGGAAGGGCTCGCTGACCCGCCTTCCCTGCTTTGTTTCAGGACCTGGCTGCGGGGCGGCTGGAGCAGCGGCTGGTGTGGGTGGAGCGGCCCGTCTTGCGCATCCCCCACCTGGCCATCCACCTGCAGCGCAGCGTTAACGAGAGCTTTGGGCCCAACACGGAGCAGCACCTGTGAGCCCTGAGCGTCCCCATCCCACGCCAGAGCCTGGGCGCTAACGTTCCCCGTGCTCTCCCCAGGGGCCTGGCCCGGCTGTGTGCCAAGAGGCCTCCCCAGCCGGCTCACAGCCCAGGTGTCCCCGGGGCACATGCTGTCAGGTCTGGGGGGCTGCCTGCGAGGCACAGGGTACCGTGGCGGGCACAGAGATGGGGGGGTGGATGGCAGGCCTGGGGCAGGACTTCCCCCTCAGTCACTCCCAGGGGCATCGACACCCCTTTCTCTGCCAGTCGGCTGGTGGGCCCCCGGGGAGCAGGGCGAGGGCGTGCCCGGGGAGGGGCTCGCTCTGGCGATTGCCCCGGGATGCGGGAGCAGCCGAGCGGGTTGGAAATGCCCAGGTGACCGACCGAGCCCTTTCCCCCGCAGGGTGCCCATCCTGGCCACTACCATCCAGGAGGAGCTGGAGAAGGGGGCACCCAAGGCTGGGGCTCCCTGCGCTGCTGATGCCCAGGTGAGGCAGGGCCCCTGGGGGTGTCAGAGCCCAGCTCCCCACCATGGGGGTTTGTGCACCGAGTGTCCCCTGCTGGGCGGGCCGGGGGAAACCCAGCCAGGAGCTGCAGTGTTCCTGGGAGAGCCGGGGGGGCCGGGGCCGGGGCCGGGCGGTGCTGCCCTGGGGGAGGGGGGTCTCGTGGCCTGTGCAGGGCGTTCACCTCCCCTGGGGGGCTCTGCTCTCTCCCCAGACGGAGCGGCACGCCCCCGCCCTGCTGTCCCTGCTCTGCTCCCAGCTGGGCGTGAAGCCGGAGCAGATTGTGGAGATGGAGCTGTGTCTGGCGGATACGCAGCCAGCGGTGAGTGCCCGGGACCCAGGCTGACTGGCACAGGGCTGAGCGGCCCGGCCCGGCCCGGCCCGGCCGGTGAGGAGCTGCCCGGGTCGGGAGGAGGCAGGGACCATCCTTCATGTTGTCACAGACCCACAGGATCGGGGCCATGCCCCCAGCTCTAGGTCAGTCCCTTGGTGTGATGTGCCAGACCCCCCCAGGGCCCACCCTTCCCCCGCCTCCTAGACTGGACCTGTGGGCGCCAGCCTCCTGCTGCAACCGGGCAAGTCCAGCTGAAACACCCCCTGGGAGGGGGAGGGAGCAGGGTGCCTCCCCCCTCCCAGTCGGTTGGTTTGGAGCTGGAGGATTTGCTCAGCCTGGGTGCCCAGGGGTGGGGAAGTCCTGGCGTCTGGCTGGCGACCACCTTGATCTGGGTGGGTCTCAGCCAGTTCCCTAGCGAGTCCTCAGTGCGCCCAGACAGGGCTCGTCTCACTGCAGATGCTGTGGTGCTTCCGTGTAGACGCGAGCTGCGTGCCAGGCGGGGTTCTCCCCTGGGTGCCGGCAGTCGCCCCCCAGCGCAACAGCCGCATTCGTCCATCCCCCAAGCGCTGGCTGCACTGGAGCTAGGCCGGCTTCACTCCGCCACTCGGGGGCTGGGTTTTCCCAGCTCCTCCCGCGGGTACGAGACCCCGCCCTGGCCACGCTCTGTCCCTCCCCGCTAGGGCCTCTCCGCCCTGGGCAGGGCAAACCCGTCTGCCCGTCACCCTGCCCTGCCGGGAGCTCCCCGCGCTCAGCCGGGGGCTGGGGCTGGGGCTACACCAGACGTGGGTTTAGCTCCGTGGCTCAGGGCTGGGAAAACTCCCCACCCCGAGCGACCAAACCCCCAGGTGGACAGCTGGGGTGGGGGCGGGGCTGCTCCCAGCAACCCCCCCCCCCCGCAGAGGCGGAGTCACTAGCTGTCAGCAGCTCTCCCATTGGTGCAGGAGCATCTTCACGGCGCTGCAGCACGGGAAGTGTAGGGCTGCCCTCGGCTGCCCCCCCCCCGGCGCCCGCCCGTGTGACTCACGTCTCCCGTGGAGCTGGGGGGGCCGCCGATCCAGGGCTCTTTCCTTCATGTTCCCCCCCCGGGGGAAGGACCCTCCCGCTCCCTGCGTTTCACTGACACCCCCCTCTGGTGCACACCCTGGGCTGGTGCAGAGACAGGGGCTGAGCTTTGTCGTACCCTGACCCCGTCGTTCCCCACGAGGACGTCTGAGCTGATGTCCTGGGGACCCCCAACGACCGGCCCTCCGGGGTCTGCCCGGGGCTCTGAGCCAGAGGCAGGGCGAATGGCTCCATGTTTGGGGCCTTAGCCCGGTCACAACCCTTCAGCCTTTGCGGGGCTGCACCACATCGGGTCTGACAAGGGATCTCTCCACCCCTTGCCGCTCCTCTGGGGGTCAGATGTGCCTGCGCCCAGGGGAGTCCAACAGGCCACGCGCTGGGCCTGGGGTGGGAGCCCCGAGGAGCTGGCTGGCTGCGTCCCTCCGACGCTCAGTCGCATTGTTCGCGCTCTGGGCCCGAGCTGCAGAGCGCTGTGGCTGGGCAGAGGAGTTTGCCCCTCCGCCCTGGGCAAACCCTGTCATCCAGGCCCAGGCAGCCTGCCCCGTCTGCCCTGGTTCCTACAGCTCTCCGAGCCCCCATCAGCTGCTCCCCCTGCTGGCCACTCCCCTGAGCCCCACTTCTGGGGACCCCGCTCCTCAGGGACTGGTGCACCTCAGCCAGGATTTGTCCCTCGGCGGGGGGTTAGTCACCTGGGCACAGCAGAGGAAGCCCTTAGGGAGGTCAAAGCTCGGTCCGTGCTGTCGCCCAGAGCGCTCGGGAGCCTGGCATGGCTGGACGACCCGCGGCTCATCCACACCTGCCCAGCCGAGCCAGCCCCCAGCTTGTGCCCTCCTCCTCGGAGGCTGCCCCCCACTCCATGCAGCAGAGCCCCAGGGCAGTCCCCAAGCAGGGCTGGGGTCAGTCCTCAGGCGGTGTGCAGCTGGGGCCGGAGCCGACTCCCCAGGGCACCGGTACCCCTCAGCCCTGCTCCCGGAGGGCGGTGCTTGCCCAGGGCGTGGTGGGGCAGCGCCCGAGCATCTGGCTCTGTGCGTACGTGCAGGGGCCCAGGGCCCAGAGCCCTGCTGGGATGGGACTGCCCAGCTCCGCCAGCTCCCCCAGCCCAGGTGACGGGCCCCGTTTGCTCGTCTCGTTTCAGACGTTAGGCGGCGCCTTTGACGAGTTCATCTTCTCCCCCCGCCTGGACAATCTGCACAGCTGCTACTGCGCCCTGCAGGTGAGTGGGGGGGCCTGCACTGGGGGGGGTCATGTCCCCCCCCCCCCCCTGCTCTGCGCTTCTCTCTGGGGAGCAGGGCGTCAGCAGGGCCCTATGGGGACTCCCCTTCCGGCAGGACGGCAGCGGGGCTGGGCACGTTTCGGGGTCGAGGGGCTGTTTGCCTGGCGCTCGCTCTGCGGGTGCTGTGGCTCTGGGGGCTCTGCCCCCAGGAATGCGCCGGCTCAGCCCCATGTTCTGTCCCCTGCAGGCCCTGATCGACTCCTGCGAGGCTCCCGGCTCCCTCTCCCAGGAGCCCAACGTCCGCCTGATTGCGCTGTACGACAACGAGGAGGTGAGCGGAGGGGGCGGTGACGTGCCCCAGCTAGAACTGAGCTGAGGGGCGGGGAGATTGTGCAGGGGGGGGAACCTGCGCCCTTCCCCCTCCTCATGCACTTCACCGCATAGCACCCCCCAGCGGGGCAGGGACTGGGAGGGGCAGATCCAGCTTCTCTTCCCCCCCACCCCCCACATCCAGAGATTCCCAGTGCAGCCACTGCCGGTGCCTTTCCCTGCACCAGCAGGGGAATAGCCCAGGCACCACTCACCCCATGTTGGGTGTCCGGACCCCCAGGATCAGGGCCAGGGCCCCAGCATGTGGACAGGCCCCCAAGGGGTCTCACTCCGCCTCCAGGGGAAGCCACACAGCTTCACTGCCTCCTGGGGCTGGACCCC
>NW_020697826.1:0-4569 GCF_002925995.2 Terrapene triunguis | reverse complement strand
CTATTTGTGCACTTGATTTTTCTTTTCCAACTAAACTATGCATTTATAGGGTAAGTGACTGTCTGCAGTGTGTGTTTGTTTGTGTTTGGGGGTTACTTGCTGTGTGCTGAGCTTGTGTTTGGCAGTCTGTTTGTTTGTTTGGTTGTTTGAAGGACCGTGTGCTGTGGCTGACAGTTGGAAGCTGTGAGCTTCAAAGGAAGGTTTGAAACCAGGAAGCCTCTGGTAATTGGCTGAGCCTTACTCAGTGGGCGGGGCATTCATACAGGCCAGGGCTTTATAAAGCAGCGCACAAGCGACCAGGGAGCGTTTGCCAACAGGGGCTGCTAACAGGGAGTTTCGCAAGGGAGTTTGGAAGGGGAGTGGGAAGGGGCGAGGGTCCCTTGCCGGTTCTATCTGTTTTCCCTTTATTCCCCTTAAAACTTTAAACTTCTTGCTTAAACAACCCTTTCAGCGGACAGGGGGCTGCAGACGGGAGTTTGACAGAGGGAGGCTTACGATGGTTAGGAAGACCCGCAACACCTGTGCCAGCACTGCTTCTGTCTCCTCCACCTGCGCCTGTAGCCAGACAGAGCGCCTGAGCATGGATGCTTCTACCCAGATCCTGGTGTGGTTTTGCAGAGACTGTAACTTGCAATTTCCACTTACTGATATCCAGGCTGAGGGGACCATCCAATGTGAAAGGTGCCTGCTGGTGGAATCTCTCAGGCAGCAGGTGGGAGAGCTACAGGAGGAGGTGGCTAGGTTGAGAAGCATCCGAATCCACGAGCAATTCCTGGACAGTGTCCATGTGGAGACAGCTGAGGTAGCTGTCCCAGGACACAGGACTGCTGATACACCACTGGTGGAAGAGGAGATGGCTCAGGGTGGACACTGGCAGCTGGTTACTTCTGGCAGCAGGCAGTGCTCCACCCCTGCTCCGAACCCTCCCGCTGTGGTAATAGGTAACCGTTATGCTCTTCTTGATACAGGAAAGAAGGCATCACCCCCTACAGTAAAGGAGGAGAAGCCTCGTACCCCTAAGGCTGGGAGGTCTGCTGCCACCACTGCGAATAGGAAACGTAGGGTAGTGGTGGTCGGAGACTCTCTGCTGAGGGGGACGGAGGCGCCCATCTGTCGCCCTGACATTTCATCTCGGGAGGTATGCTGCCTGCCGGGAGCCCGTATCCGAGACATTACGGAGGCATTGTCGAGGATTATCCAGCCCTCTGACTACTACCCCATGCTACTCATCCATGTGGGCACAAATGATACTGCGCGGTGTGTCACTGAGCGGATCAAGAGTGACTACAGGGCTCTGGGAGTACGGGTGAAGGAGTTTGGAGCGCAGGTGGTATTCTCTTCGATTCTTCCTGTCAAAGGTAGGGGCCCGGGCAGAGACAGATGCATCATGGAGGTGAATGCCTGGCTGCGAAGATGGTGTCGCCAGGAGGGCTTTGGCTTCCTAGACCACGGGATGCTATTTGAGGAAGGACTGCTAGGCAGAGATGGTGTTCACCTTTCGAGGAGGGGAAAGACCCTATTTGGACACAGACTGGCTAACCTAGTGAGGAGGGCTTTAAACTAGGTTCGACGGGGACAGGTGAGCAAAGCCCGCAGGTAAGTGGGGAACATGGAGACCTGGGAGATGGGTCGGAGACGAGAGGGAGTGTGGGCTATATTGGCAGAGAGAAAGGAGGGTCAGGACAAAACCGGGAGGAAAGATCAAACCAGTATCTTAGATGCCTATATACAAATGCGAGAAGTATGGGTAATAAGCAGGAAGAACTGGAAGTGCTAATAAATAAATACAACTATGACATTGTTGGCATCACTGAAACTTGGTGGGATAATACACATGATTGGAATGTTGGTGTGGATGGATACAGCTTGCTCAGGAAGGATAGACAGGGGAGAAAGGGAGGAGGTGTTGCCTTATATATTAAAAATGTACACACTTGGACTGAGGTAGAGATGGACATAGGAGACGGAAGTGTTGAGAGTCTCTGGGTTAGGCTAAAAGGGGTAAAAAACAAGGGTGATGTCATGCTAGGAGTCTACTACAGGCCACCTAACCAGGTGGAAGAGGTGGATGAGGCTTTTTTTAAACAACTAACAAAATCATCCAAAGCCCAAGATTTGGTTGTGATGGGGGACTTCAACTATCCGGATATATGTTGGGAAAATAACACAGCAGGGCACAGACTATCCAACAAATTCGTGGACTGCATTGCAGACAACTTTTTATTTCAGAAGGTTGAAAAAGCTACTAGGGGTGAAGCTGTTCTAGACTTGATTTTAACAAATAGGGAGGAACTCGTTGAGAATTTGAAAGTAGAAGGCAGCTTGGGTGAAAGTGATCATGAAATCATATAGTTTGCAATTCTAAGGAAGGGTAGAAGGGAGAACAGCAAAATAGAGACAATGGATTTCAGGAAGGCGGATTTTGGTAAGCTCAGAGAGCTGATAGGTAAGGTCCCATGGGAATCAAGACTGAGGGGAAAAACAACTGAGGAGAGCTGGCAGTTTTTCAAAGGGACACTATTAAGGGCCCAAAAGCAAGCTATTCCGCTGGTTAGGAAAGATAGAAAATGTGGCAAAAGACCACCTTGGCTTAACCACGAGATCTTGCATGATCTAAAAAATAAAAAGGAGTCATATAAAAGATGGAAACTAGGACAGATTACAAAGGATGAATATAGGCAAACAACACAGGAATGCAGGGGCAAGATTAGAAAGGCAAAGGCACAAAATGAGCTCAAACTAGCTAAGGGAATAAAGGGGAACAAGAAGACTTTTTATCAATACATTAGAAGCAAGAGGAAGACCAAAGACAGGGTAGGCCCACTGCTTAGTGAAGAGGGAGAAACAGTAACAGGAAACTTGGAAATGGCAGAGATGCTTAATGACTTCTTTGTTTCGGTCTTCACCGAGAAGTCTGAAGGAATGCCTATCCTAGTGAATGCTAATGGGAAGGGGGTAGGTTTAGCAGATAAAATAAAAAAAGAACAAGTTAAAAATCACTTAGAAAAGTTAGATGCCTGCAAGTCACCAGGGCCTGATGAAATGCATCCTAGAATACTCAAGGAGCTAATAGAGGAGGTATCTGAGCCTCTAGCTATTATCTTTGGAAAATCATGGGAGACGGGAGAGATTCCAGAAGACTGGAAAAGGGCAAATATAGTGCCCATCTATAAAAAGGGAAATAAAAACAACCCAGGAAACTACAGACCAGTTAGTTTAACTTCTGTGCCAGGGAAGATAATGGAGCAAGTAATTAAGGAAATCATCTGCAAACACTTGGAAGGTGGTAAGGTGGTAAGGTGATAGGGAACAGCCAGCATGGATTTGTAAAGAACAAATCATGTCAAACCAATCTGATAGCTTTCTTCGATAGGATAACGAGTCTTGTGGATAAGGGAGAAGCTGTGGATGTGGTATACCTAGACTTTAGTAAGGCATTTGATACGGTCTCGCATGATATTCTTATCGATAAACTAGGCAAATACAATTTAGATGGGGCTACTATAAGGTGGGTGCATAACTGGCTGGATAACCGTACTCAGAGAGTTGTTATTAATGGTTCCCAATCCTGCTGGAAAGGCATAACGAGTGGGGTTCCGCAGGAGTCTGTTTTGGGACCGGCTCTGTTCAATATCTTCATTAACGACTTAGATATTGGTATAGAAAGTACGATTATTAAGTTTGCGGATGATACCAAACTGGGAGGGATTGCAACTGCTTTGGAGGACAGGGTCATAATTCAAAATGATCTGGACAAATTGGAGAAATGGTCTGAGGTAAACAGGATGAAGTTTAACAAAGACAAATGCAAAGTGCTCCACTTAGGAAGAAAAAATCAGTTTCACACATACAGAATGGGAAGAGACTGTCTAGGAAGGAGTACGGCAGAAAGGGATCTAGGGGTTATAGTGGACCACAAGCTAAATATGAGTAAACAGTGTGATGCTGTTGCAAAAAAAGCAAACGTGATTCTGGGATGTATTAACAGGTGTGTTGTGAGCAAGACACGAGAAGTCATTCTTCCGCTCTACTCTGCTCTGGTTAGGCCTCAGCTGGAGTATTGTGTCCAGTTCTGGGCACCGCATTTCAAGAAAGATGTGGAGAAATTGGAAAGGGTCCAGAGAAGAGCAACAAGAATGATTAAAGGTCTTGAGAACATGACCTATGAAGGAAGGCTGAAAGAATTGGGTTTGTTTAGTTTGGACAAGAGAAGACTGAGAGGGGACATGATAGCAGTTTTCAGGTATCTAAAAGGGTGTCATAAGGAGGAGGGAGAAAACTTGTTCACCTTAGCCTCTAAGGATAGAACAAGAAGCAATGGGCTTAAACTGCAGCAAGGGAGGTCTAGGTTGGACATTAGGAAAAAGTTCCTAACTGTCAGGGTGGTTAAACACTGGAATAAATTGCCTAGGGAGGTTGTGGAATCTCCATCTCTGGAGATATTTAAGAGTAGGTTAGATAAATGTCTATCAGGGATGGTCTAGACAGTATTTGGTCCTGCCATGCGGGCAGGGGACTGGACTCGATGACCTCTCGAGGTCCCTTCCAGTCCTAGAATCTATGAATCTA
>NW_020697825.1:0-5869 GCF_002925995.2 Terrapene triunguis | reverse complement strand
CCTGATGTCGTGGGCGATATTCTAATAACACATCTTTCTTTACTATAGTGTAGGACGTAGGTAGAAATATAGATACATAAAAGAACGCAAGTTTGTCACTGCATCTTTCTGTTTGTTCGCTTAAAGAAGGTAGATTTCCAGGGGGGCGCTGAGTAATTTTTTTTCTGAAAAAGGGGCGGTAGGCCAAATAAGTTTGGGAACCTCTGAGCTAGAGTCTGCAAGAGCTGAAAACATAAGTCTCTTATGGCTTCAGCTAAAGAGCCAGGCTCTACACAGGGATATATTAATTGATTCACCGCTTGTGTGGGTTGGGCACAGAAAGGGCACACATACCAAACACTAACCAGTAGGCGACCTTGTGTCTACCACCTGTATAGCAAAATTCAGCATTTTCCCTAGGAGCATCTTTCCTGAGGACTTCTTAATGCCTACTTAACTCTCCCCAGTGTACTTATCCACTTAGAGGAAACTTCTTTCCCCAGCATGCCTTTCTAGGGTTGGCCCATTAAATTAGGAAACCCAAGCAGTTGTGGTCCATCCCAGGGCCTCCCTGCCCCCATTGTCCTTTTTGATTCCTGCGAAGACAGCATTTTGTCATGCAATATCTTTTTATAATTGTGATCAGACTCCTGTGGCTAAGTTTTATTCCAGAGAGACTTAAAATATCCAGAGTAAAATCCAGTGCTGGCATAAGCAGATGCAGCTCCAATGAAGTTAGTCGAGTTGTGCCCACTTTCTTTGGTGAGGCCCCCCAGCCTGGAATTTACCTCACGCTGTAAACTCAAACCCTGCTAAGAAACATACTTCACCAGTGGCACTGACTGAGGAATTCCAGATTGGATTTTAAACCTGCTACCAAATGGATTCTGACTGTGCTAGTGACAAGCAGAGCTGCACAAAATTATCCATTTTTTGTTCTATCTGCAGCAATGGTGACTTTCTGTCTAAGTATTTTATTCGTTTGCTAATGTGCAAAAAGTGAATTTCCCCCCCCACACACTCTCCTTGCTGGTTCTGCTGACATAGAAAACTTTTCATAAAGCTTTATAATTACGCTCTGGCGTCCTATGGACCAATACAGTATTGTGGTACATTTTAGAATTCTGCAACACTCAGAAGTTTCATTTCACAGGGAGTTGTGCTTATTTTTGTCTGAGTCTCTCTTTGGATCCACATAGGTTCACATCCCAAGTTTCACCCCTAAGCTCAAGCATCAGTGAGTCAAAACTACTGAGTCTCATCTCAATTTGGGACTGACCCAAAGCCCATTGAAATAAGTGGTAAGACTCCCATTGACTTCAATAAGCTTTGGATCAAGTCCCTTACCTATAACCCATGTGGGTTCATCCCCAATCCCTAAATCAGGACTGCCACTGGTTCACTCAAAGGGCATAGGAAGCTTTTGAGAAAACAGAGCACAGTTTTAAGTTTACATTGAAACCTCTGACCCAGGAGAAGTTTGAGTGCTGAGAGCAGGGGTAAAAGTAAATTAAAAGGACTTACCGGTACGCCGGAGTCCTGAGTGGGTGTGGCCTCAACCGGAAGAGGTGTGGCCTCAACAGGAAGGGGCGGGGCCTTTCAAGATTTAAAGGCCCTGGGGCTCCGGCTGTGGCTGGGAGCCCCGGGGCCTTTAAATCACCCCGGAGCTTCCAGCTGCAGAGGCAGCTGGGAGCCCTGGGGTTCAGGGGCAAATTAAAGGGCCTGGGGCTCCAGCTGCTGTGGGGGGGATTTAAATGGCCCAGTGCTCCTGCCACGGCGGGGAGCCCCGGGCCCTTTAAATTGCCTTTGGAGCCCTGCCATGGCTGGGGTAGCAGTGTCAGGGCTCCAGTAGCAATTGAAAGGGCCAGAGGCTCCAGGCGTTGCAGGGGTTTCATGTCTGGCTGAGAGGTTTTCTAACAAAAATAGTATGTAGCTCTAGCACACTTACATTGCAGGTTCCTTTAAGTCTCTTCAGCATTGACAGGAAGTTTCCAAATGATCAGCCATTGTGGATACTCATTGCACTGAACATAATCAGGAGCACAAGGACCGTTGTATATTGCAACTGTGTAATCCCTTGTTAAAGCGAAGTATTTCCCTTCAAAATAGATTTCAAATGAATATATTATACCACATTTTAATTTGGGGACAATGCCTCTTGGAGCTTGTTCCCTCCCCCGTCCCTTTGCCTGATGCTCCCTTGTGACCTTAAAGAATGTAAAACTAGTAAAATTCACTGTTCCTTCTAAAAACAGTTGATGCCCTACATCTGAAATGTCATGACTGTTATGTCTCTATTTGAACTCTGTGGAAATAACCACTAACACAATTTGTTTTACTACGTATTGACTCAGTTTGATTGGGGGGGGATTTTTCTCTCCTCCTCGTTTTTTAAAAAAAATTATCCTGTCCTTTGGCACTCTTGCCACCAGACAACTAACATTTCCTGACTTTAGTTCATTTTAAAATATTTTATTAATAATGTCGCTCTCTGAATCTGTCTCCTTTTAACTACAATTATTAGTACAGAGTAAACAAACACTTTAGGCTTCACTTTTGGAATGATATGGTGCCACTTTAAATATTTATATGCTTTGATCTGAGTGACCAATCAATTCTACTAGTGCAGGGTTGCATCTACAATCTCTGGATAATAAAGCTGAGTTGATTAGCAGTGGTACATTCACTTAACTGCTTCGTACCTGGAATGGCTGCAGTAGATAAAAATGGAAAGGGAACACCTGAAAGGAAGAAAGTAAAGAGTGTTTGAAAATGTAGGAGGTAGTGAAAAAGAACAGATGCGGGGAAAAAAGCAGACAGGAGAGGGAGCTGATAGAAAGCGCTTAAATGTAGCCCTACGACTAAGTGATTAAATATACATATACAAATATACAAAATATACATATTGGCATCTACTGTAGGTAAATATTTCAAGCACTGTTTTAAATTTCAAACCATGGTACTTTTCATCATTTCTTTGTGTGCTTTTTTTAAAAAAAAAAAAAGGCTTGAAGAGATAATAGATACAATTGTCAATCAGTTTTTCAGCACACACAGTGATATTCTGAAAATAGGAACTCCCCTGTTGAATTTGATGAAGGGAAAGTGATTACGATCCCGATTCCAGAAAACACAAGCATGTGCTCAAGTCTGTCTCTGTTCTGAACAGCACTTGTGCACCCACTTAACTTGCACATGTGCTTAAGTATCACTGATTAAAATTAAGCATGTGCTTACTTGGTATCCTATAGAGGGCTTGCTTTCATGAGATGAGGCCATAGGAAAGAGTCTTTTCCCCATCACACTTGCTAATGCTGTGTTTTTTTTTTTGTTTGTTTGTTGTTTTTTTTTAAAGCGGTCTTGGAAGATTGTGTAACTGGTTTTTGGAGCTGTAGTAAATTTCACAGTTTTAAAACAATTATATAGCTTTGTTAAGATACTTACATTTTTTTTTCACTTTATTTAAAAGGGTATTTTATGTCAGCAGATATGTAGTTTAGCTGTCATGTATCAACTATATTTTACAAGTTATAAAATGTATTCTTTTTCTCTGAAAATAGACTATTTTCTCTTCTGACTTTTACCTTTAGTTCCATGAAGAGAAGGTTCCACATACAGAGTGACCTCTGCCCCCTCCTTGAATTCATTACACATTTGCAGCCCACATGGAGGCAGTGTAATTCCATGGGTGTAACTGAGGGCAGCATTTGGCCTGCCAAATCTTTACTACTTGTGATCATACTGAGATGGAAAGAGCACAGCTTGACTCTGATATTTCAGGTTGAGTTTGCAGGGTTTGCAGTGTTAAAACCACCACCAAAAACATGTAAATTGACTACATTTGATATGGAACCTACTGAGAAACAATGAACATGGAATCCTTCAGTGCCATTTGTTCACAGTTCTTTTCCAGAGTAAACTCACATTTTGATTGCATTTTGCAGTAGATCATGCTATTTTCTATAGTTTAAACAGGGCGGTCAATTTGACCGCCATCTGAAAGGGTGAATGGCTCCGGGAAACAAGCTCTTACATAGTTCCAGGACATTGTTTGGGGAAAAGAATCTCCCGCCCTCCGCCCCTCCCCCATTGGGGGTATGAGGCTCCTCTGCAGTCCCACCGAGAGCGCAATTCCAAACCCTTTATTGCGGCATGATTGAAGCTGTATCGTCTCTTGAACAAACTCTATCATGACCATGGACAAACTGTCCACACAATGTCAGGCCTCTACCTTCCTCTGACAGGCAGTGCAAAACCCCGATTTTCCCTTCCTGTGCACCAGTCTTTCCCTAATCATTGGAACAACAGCAGCAGTTCTTCTATATTGGAGGCCTTCCTTCCACAGCCACTCTGGTATGGGTGAATTTAACCCTAGGAGAACAAGTTTTGAAAGATGGATCCCCAGCAGAGTAAGTAAGGCTGATAGTTGCTAACCCTAACTCACCTAGCTTATCCAGATGATGAATCTGTATACATTCAAGATTTTTAAAGGTATTATGATGTACTCTTGGCTCTAATAGCTTAGGGTAGGAACAGGAAAGGAATCATGTTTTTGCAATAACACAAAGCAACTTTATTTTATTGCTCATTTTTGTGTAAACAATTGTGTGGCCATTTGGTCACCCACTTGCTGTTTTATTGCAGAAGCTGTTCTATCAAAGAGGTGTCACTTCACTCTGGGACAGATGTGGAAAATGGGTGATTTCTAGCTTTGACATGAGAAATGTTGATATGCTAGACCGGAAGACCTGGGCTCTCTCACAGAAATGGCAGAAGTTTCCCTGAGATTGAATTCACCAACACTTTACAATTGAAATTAGCCCCTTTCCCTCAACTCCAGCTCTTACACTGAAACAAGAGTCAGGCAAAGTAAATACAAATTAAAAGGAACGCTTCCAGCACAGCATGAAGTCTGTCTCAGGAGTGCAGTCATACAGTTCACAGACTTGATTTTAAGAAGGGCAGGATAATTTTATGACCAATATAATAACACTTCTAGTTACGCATGCTAATAGAGATAGTTGGACTTCCTGCTTCACAGCATCAGCTGACTATTACAGGGTCCAGGAAGGAATTTACACATACATGCACATACCTCTTTACTTTCACCTAGACAGCAACGAAGACTGGTTGATGTGCAATTTGGAATGTTATCTTCCTCTGAATCATTGTGCATTAGCCACTGGCTTTGAATAGCAAAAAAGGATGTGAACATAATAACAAGAGACTTGCTGCATTACGGTGGTAATGAAAATGTATGTGCAGCCTGTGAAAACTGCGGGCACGTTGTCCATTTCACAAATGTCAGCCAGCTCTGGACCCAGCTGCAGGAAGAAAACAATGTGTCAAAACATCAACTCTTAATATCTGAAAATCTTTTGGGAATATGAAAAGCTATACAAGCCCAGACCAGCAGCAGGCTGCCAGATGTTGGCCTCACACTCAGTAAAATGTGGTTGCTAGCTTAGTTAGTGCATTCTCCATCCTCCCATAATGGTCACTTGAGAAATCAACACAACTAATAGACCATTGTGCTTATGCTACTAATTTGGTGTCTGCAACTCTGACCGAAAATGTAGGTGAAAATTAAAAGTGTATTAGGAAATTTGGGAGATAATGATTGCAGTCAGATTAAGAGAAGACTCAGCTCACATGTGGAATAGAATAACACAATAGGCCTCTGTTTTTCCCTTTGCATCCCTATTACACTTTCAGCACTGGAGTCTGAAGACATAGAAGATAGCCAGTAGGATGTTTTTTGAGAAACTATCAGGGCCGGCTCCAGCATTTCTGCCGCCCCAAGCGCAAAAAAAAAAAAAATAAAAAAAATAAATCCGCGATCGGCGGCGGCAATTCAGCGGCAGGTCCTTCGCTCCTAGAGGGAGTGAGG